>NC_134365.1:133329076-133384076 GCF_035582795.1 Mycteria americana | reverse complement strand
GCTTTAATAGCAAAAGCAAATGCTAGCTAATGGCCTGTTCTCAGGAACTCGTTAAGTCATCTCTAAGCAACCACAGGATAATACACTAGTTATTTCTGCTGGTATGTTTCCTAAAAGTGAGGCGTGTTGCTTTGAGCCCACGGTATTAATGGATAGTCTTTCCTGCATCTATTACCTGTTGTAACACGACCCTGTCTATATCTGTCTTGTTATCAGTACCATTATTACTGTAAGTTGGTAATTCTAATTAATTTGCGTCTGTCTTTTCTCATCTTTCGTTATAATTCAAAAGAAAGGATGTTTTCTGCTTTTTTTTTTTAAACGTGTTTTAAAATTATTATTTCGCTATGCTTTATATAATAACCCTTTGGAGGCTTGAAACAGCAACCTTTCCTGGAGTTCAAATTCACAGTGGTCCATTGTGGAGTATCAAATGAATACGGAATAATAGTTATTGATTTTTATTATTATTTTTAGAAATGGGAACATTTAACTTCATGCTTTGAAAAGTGGAATAAAATTCTAAATAATTTGCATGTAATTTTTTTCAAACCGTTAAGTACAAAGTGACTGAACGTGGATCCTGCCAGTTATGGCAGTCCCCCTTCTTAGAGTTTAAAAAGCTTAATATATGTGCATTCTTGCACATTCTAAATCTCAAAGTACTTTAGACATAACAAATGGATTTACAAACTATATATAGGTTCACTTACTTTATCAGTGAAGTGCAGCTACCTCAAGGATTGAACACAGCAGCTGTTTAACAACCTAGAGAAACATCGCCTGGCAGCTAAGAGCAAGAGCTGAAGAATAGCGTATCAAACAAAGCTGCAAAGGGAGCTTGAGGCATTTGAGCAAATTGTAGTCTAGTAGAGTTAATTTGGCCAGGACGCTTAGGATAAACTAATAGAACTTAACAAAAGGTGCCACAGGACCTTTAAGGGCCATGCGTCACCTTCATCTCATCTGAAAGATAACGCTTTACTCACTTCTAGAGACGGGTCCAGCATGAGGAAGACTCGCTAGAATCGCTTCGTGCTTTTGGTATATCTCTCATGCAGAAACTGACTGTAATTGCAAGATAGGACTGGACAACAAGAGAACAAGGAGAGAAGGGCTAGTAGAGAAGAATTGACTTCTAATAAGAATAGTTCCTATGGAGTTGGTTGTTACACGGGACGACATTTCATGAAGTGTGAAGGAATTAATTCACCACCGTTTTGGATTTCTTGATATTTTGATGGTACAGTTAATGACGTTCCCTTCTAGAGCATAAGAAAGTGGGGAAAGTTACAGAAGCTCTGAAATAGCATTTGCTAAAGCCATATTCTAGGAGCTAAATGATAATGATAACAGATTTCATCATGTATGAGACAGGGCTTTTTCAGCCTTATTTTTCCTTTGTGGAAAAGTTTTGAACAAGTTATGCTAAGACAGTTATGGTGCTACGTGAAACCTTCAGCACAATTTGACTGAGGAACAGGTTTAATCACGTGGTGCTGGACAAAACTGAAATATTAATGTTCTGTCTTATAAACCTTAAACTCCTTTTGAGACTTTGCATAACTCCGCAAAAACTACTTTTAAGTTTTTTTATAACCCTGTGGTGAGATACTTAGGGAAAATGCTTTTCTGCTCCATAGGTTATCTCACGTAGAACATGAAAGTCTGTTGTTCGTGAGCTGGATGGATTGACAGAAGTAGTTAAACTTCTTGCTTGAAGGGGCATATATGCATTTGGTTACTCTGTGTTCATGATCTAGATGATTTGTTGAATGTCATGCTTCTGAATACACAGGTAGCAGAAATGGTAAAGAATACTTTTCACTACTTCCACATGGATAAGAAAATGTTGCCATTTTCTCAGATTTGTATTTTATTGTTCATCAATGCTCTAATCCTGCTGCCTAGATTTTTGCATGGGTGATCTTGTTAAGACAGCTCAGAGGTTCCAGCTAGCACATAATACAGAGGAGTACTGCATGATAAGGATAGGAAGGCTAGCGTGCTCTTCCCCTTGCTGAAAACCACTCAAAAATCCTCACCTAACAAAACAGTCTATTGGCATGGATAATAAATAGTATGAGGTTTGGCTGCTTTCCTGCTGCCACACAAGGTTGTTGTTATCTAACCTAATTTATGTCTTCCAGTCAGCATTCAGCCTCATTCCTCTTTCAGCCGCATTCCTCATCCCAATTGCAGAAATACATAGAAGCTCCAAACAATGAGCTAGCTATGATAAAAATGAATTTTCTGCTTGAGACAGCTCCTCTTGTTAGCTGTACTATATGTACAATGTTATTCATTGTTGTCTACACAAATATTTTTTTTTTAAATCCACACATCCCCCAACTTTTTGCCAAAAAAAAAAAAAAATTTTTGAACTTGTAGTGTTCACTTGTACTTGTGTAAACCTTAACAAGAGAATTTACAGTTCTTGACTGGATACATCCAGTGCATCACCTTACAAAAAGTTATTGATGACCTAATGTAGATAATATAATCTTGAAGCCTTGTGAAGAAATAATGTATTAAAGATGACATCCTTTCAACAGACAATTTCCATTGCAGACTTATACAGTGAAGTGAAGATAAAATTGAGTGGGCTATATAAATTTGGTGTATAAAAGATGAAAGGCTGTAATGAAAAGACAATAAAGAAAAATGTGTCTTTTGTAAAAGCTGTAAGAATGAGGGAAATACTAAACTTTCTCAACTGGCTGTATTTGGCTGAATTGAACTTGACATGTATGCGCCCTTACTAGCAAGAGTCTTGGATTTGTCAGGAAGATGAAAAATCTTAAAGTTTCCTTGTGGAGAGCAGAAGGCAAATGGTAGTATTTCTGAAGAATTCCCTTGGTAGCCTTTGATTCAGGCACACTCTTGATGCGTGTTGTGGACCTGGCCTTTACATGAGCAGGCTTGTGTTTGTGCGTCAGGGTTGCCATACCTGTGGAAATCAGCTGCCTTGATGTGCAGAATTGGAATGAGCTTTTCAATTATAGAAGATCTAAGGATAGCAATGTTAAAATCGTAATTTTTAAAGGAAAAAGTTACAAGAGTATAAAACAATAACAATTATTATTGATATTGTATTTCACAGTAAGTACCTTTCATTAGGTGCTCTTGTCTAGGTTATAAAGATGGCTAATTAGCCAATCCAACTTTTCCTAGGCCAGAAACTTCTGAGCGCTACATTTTTCCTGTTACGTTTTCTAAGTATTGTTACTAAGTCCTCTGAGAGCAGCTGCTCTGGGCAGTCTGTTCTTTCTCTACTCAGATGGAATGTCCTCGTCCTTGTTCATCTTTTTATTCCCTATAATTTGGGCACTGGGGTGCTGCATGATACTGTAAAGGATAAGGTCATTTTTTTTTTCCAGTCTTACTTATTTAAGATTACATGATTGACATTTTTATTGTATGTATGTATGAGTACTTTCCCTGGTCCTAAATTTCAGGTTTCTGTTTTGTGTTTGCTGTCTTTTAAATTCCAGAAATACAACTTTACTAGCTTAACAAATTAAATGTCTTAATTATTAATTATTTATGTTCCCTGTAAGATTTATTATGTTTAGCTTCCTACAAACTTTTTATACAGTCTACATAACGGACTTTTTTTTTTTTAATGGGGGAAGGGTTGGAGATGCATTTGAGGGTGGAATGGCCAAAACTGCTTATATTTTGTTAGATTTTGAGAAATATGATTACCAGTATCTCTTAATCCACTGTTGTTCGAAGGGCTTGCTTTCTACTGCAGTACTGTGATGGCAGTAACACAAATTCACTAGAGGGTCCTTGCTGCAGCATCAGCCCACTAAGAAGCATTGGGAAGGAGGAGCTCCAAGGAAAGCCAGCATCATACCTACTAACGGTATTTTGTTGATCAGTTCTGAGTTTCTCTCAACTACATATCACAACAGGCAGTCTGCTTAGCTGCTTTGTTTGGTTACTGAAACCTAGCTTCCTTCTCTACTTTTATTCCTTCATGAGGCAGATTTGGCTGACATCTAAAATTGTGTATTCAAGAAGAGGCTTGATGCAGAGAACAAGGATAGGAAGGCTACAAGGATAGAGAACATTGTGCAGTTTCAAGATGGGTCTGTTTGGTATCTGATGAAACATAATGTGGTTCCTCAGGAAGAGGATGAAATTCAGTTAGCAGAGGTTGTGAGCACAGATGAGTTATTTAGAGGAGGAGGAGAAGTGAGTCTTTGCAATTAAATTCTTTAAGTTACTAGAAAAATTAACATGCATTCTGTTGTTATTGGGCTACTTTTTGTGGGTGTGTAGGTAAATGGTGGTGATACTTATTCTAATGCCAGTGTTGGCAATATATGACAAAGTCTACAATTTTTCCTTTTGACTAGAATTTTAGTAGACATCAGATCCTTCTATTAGGAGTGTTATATCTGGTGAAGTTCACCTCTTTGAATGGGAACTAGTATTTTTGAGAGCAATACCACAGTTTTTGCTGACCTGTCCAGTTTGATCAAATGTTTTTACAAGCATTGCACCATGATCAGGAACCATCTGGCTGAAATTCAAGTTCACATGTCACTAGTTCTAGCTGAAAAGTTTCCGAAATGTCTGTCCAGTTACAGAAATTTTCTGTTCCCCTTCTTCCTGTTGTTGTGGGTTGTCTTTTTATGGCACTGCTGTAGCTGCAGTCACTGGCATATGGAAGAAGGGAGGAAGTCTTGTGAGGAAGCTCCTTGCTTTTCTACGCGCGGAGGCCATACTCTTTTCTTTCTGAATTTATCTGCTAAATGGATTCTGACCTTTGAAACATATACACGAGTGCATAGCTTGAAGGTTTGTGTAGCTTTATACTGCAGTACCCATATGTTCTGCCTGATCACTAGGTAGGAGGGAGATGTTTCTGGTAAGGCTTCTTAACTCTTAGGATTATTTGTTTATGGTAAGAAGGTTCTTCTTGTATCATTGTACTTCTCGTTAAGGCATCTCAAGTTCAGAACAGTAAATGTTATATTCCTTGATTACACATTTTAACTTCCCTTGTGGGACACAGAGTCCAGTATTTGAAGCATCTGACCCAACTTCATATCAGATACACTGAACTTCTCGGGAAAATTTTCAGTGCTATCAACAGAGAAGTTCAGTATCTTTCTAATGAAAAGCTACTAGTTATAAATTGTTAGACTAATACTCTGAGACAAAAGTGAGAAAATTCTTTTTAAAAAGGAGTTTATTAAAACCGTGAAATGAACAAAATGTTGCTCTGACCAGAAGATCACTGTTAAGGAAGGTTTTTCACAGGGGTGTTCCATGTCTTCCTGTCACAACCAGCTGCTTTTCTTTTGTCCTAGAGACAAAATATCCCTTGCACTTGGAGATACTCATGCTTTTAATAACTACACCACATTCCTCTTCCAGCTTACCCTCCAGAATTTACTCAGAAATGTGGCGAAGTAGATGCATGGTTTTTCTGGTTCTAGACACTGCTTCTGAGCTCCCTACAGACTTTTGTCTGGAAGACCTGTTATCACAAGATGTCTTGCTTTGCCAGTGTGGAATCTCACAAATTACTTTTTGTCTTTTCCATTGTATTTGGTAAAATAATATAATTTGTATTTGGTAAAATAACATATTTAATTTTTAAAGAAATACCTGACCTGCTTTAGTGTTTTGGTGCCAGGGCAAAGCAGCAGCATGCAGTTTGTCTGTCTGTATTATTTTTTAAGAGTTTGTTGTAAAGTTTGAAAGGTTAAATTTACGATTTCTTCACTTGATGAATTTGAACACTCAATACAACTTGAACAACCTAATACAACGATATAGTTCTGCCTGGACAGATGTGTACATCCAAGGCAAAAAAAAGGCAAACTTAATTGTAGCCCCTGAGGGAAGGGCTAATCTTTAGAACACTTTTTTTTTTTCTTTAATAGATGATGCTAGAGTATCTAGTGTCTCACTGCTTTAGTAATTTTTTATTAACACCCAACACTGTTTGCAGGTGCCTTAACTTTACAAAAGGGGAGCTGAAGTTATCAGAAGGCCTAAAGATTCACCTAATGGTATGCAGCTCTTTGCAGAAACAGAGGTGGAAAACAGGTCTTCTCTGTCCTTGTGTAACGCATAAATACCAACAGTTCCTTTTCAGTTAGAGAATGGAACTATGGAGAGATCACTTTTTGTCACTTCTGTGAGTGTGTACCATTTCACATTTTTACCTGGGTTCAGCAGAGTTCTTGGTATCCCAGGTTTTTCTCATCTCTGTCACTGCCGTAACTTGCCACAGTATACTCTTCCACGATGAAAAATACTCCAGTCACCATTTTGCTTACTTTGTAATTGGAGCTCTTTAAATCATAGCTAATTATTGCATAGGTTGCTACCATGGTTCAACACCTTTTGCTTTTCTCCAGCAGCAAGAAGGCTATTATTTTTATTTAAACCAATATTTCTTTCAGCTACATGTAAAAATAATCACTTTGAGAGAGTTTCCCATTAGAGAAATAAGTTATTGTTTGTCACCAGTCTCTTTCAGTGTGGAAACATTAAGATTTAATCCATTGAAGATGATTGTTTAAGGCAGTCTGTATTCTTAAAAATACAAGGTTTTTTTTTAACAGTTTGCAGACAAACAGTTTTCATTTAGTGGGGATGCCTTGCTTGGAAGTAGCCATTCTTCATATGTTTTGTTTAAAATTTATTTCTTGGGTCTTTGTCTGAATATCTGTGGTTAGGATAACTGGCAGTGCAAGGAATAATTTTAGTAATAACTTGATGGTTTCATTTGTGTGACAATAACTCAGTAATAATCAGCTTGGACTCCTTGCACTTGTGAGAAACAAGAAGACACCATTCAAATAATAGGCAGGGAAACGTAAAAAATGGCAGCTTCACTCTTGTGCTCCATACCCACCCCATGTCAAGTCGCCAGTTGATCATTTCCAGAGCTGGGATTATTACACACAGAATCTTTAATATTAATGAACTACCTATAGAAAGTTCTACTGCTCATGTTATGAGGGTCTAGTTACAGTAAATCATGGTGATAGGCATTTCTAGTTTTCTTTTCTTTTTTTTAAAGTCCGTTACATGGGAAGTACCTGTGGAAGATAACACATAGTCTCTCATGTCCATACTAGAAACAATAAACTATTACAATAAATGATCTATATAAATTACAGTTATTAATGAGCTACAGAGCTGTCTCTGTCACAACTATTAAATTCATTACAGTTTAGTTGCATGTTTTGGGGTGTCCCATGAAAATGAATAGGTGATTTAGATAATTCCCATCATGTTATTAGAGGATCATTTTTTAATTGGTAAGTGGGTTTACTTTTTCATGTGTTACTAAGTTGCTTCAGTAGCTCGGACATAACTTGTTCGAACAATTTTTGAAACTTTTGAGAATCTTCAGAATAACCCTCCAGACTGTTGTATACTTTTTTCTGAATTTTATTCAGCACCTCTTGAATGAAAATTCACTGGGGGGTAGAGGGGGTGGTGTTTGACCTACACTTTTTCTCCTAGAACATACACACACACTGTTGACCTCACTCGTCGGAGTGGCTGACAAAATAAAAACCTAAAGTTTTTAATATTTGCCTGTTCTTAGGTGGAATAATTCCTTTTCTTTGTGGATAACCTCAGGATTGGTGTCTTTCTCTGTTCCTGTTTGGATTTGCCAGTTGAAGGATGCAGGACAGAATCTCTGTTTGTTTTCAAAGCAGTCTACAAAATTGACATCAATAACAATCAGTTTTAAACATGCATTGTCTGGTGAAACCTGTGTCACCCAGAACACTGTTAGACTGGTAGACAATGCCAGAGACATGTGCAGAGAAGATGGCATTAAAAAATAAAATGCATCAAAATTAGTGTATGCACTGATGCCAATGCCACTTTTAGTGCTGAAGAATCCATTTTGAGTGATGGAGAAGGAGATTGAAAATAACCTATGTTTTGCCCAGAAACAAAAACATATGGGGATAAATCCTACATAACATTGACTATTGGTGGAAGGAGCAGATGGCAGCATAATAAGCTATTGGAGTTGTGTCTGGTACCTAAAGTGCTGCCATTGATTTCAACCCTAGGGTAGTAGATAAAGTCGCCTTATAAGTCATTGAGGTGCGCCTTTTTACACAACTGATCTTAACATTTTGGTGCCACCCACAGAAAACATGTTCTCCTTTGCTTTGTCGTCTGCATAACTTGACTTTTCTTCAGCATTTAGTAGAGAGCCATTCTATTAAAGTCTGCGAGAGCTGCTTCAGAGACATGAGATCAAGACTTGCATTGATAAAGCTGATCATATACACTGCTACAGATAGATAGGTGCTACTATAACCTGTTGGGGTCAGGTTAGACAGTTTGTCTAACCAAAACAGAGGAAGAAAGATCTTATTTAACAGAGGAGTCATCTGTGTACATCCTGGCTCCAAAGTAAGTTAAGCAAGTTAAATATAAATAAAGTGTATTGAAAGTCCCTTTGCCTTTCCATCTGAAGCAGTAATCTTGCATAGTCTGAGAAGTTTCAGGAGTTGCTTGTTTATATTGTTGGTACTGTAGAGATGGAGACTTCAGTCAATCTCTAACAATTCTGATCTTCTAATAGTAAAATGTTTCAGAGTGCATGATGAGTAGCTGAAGCATTTTCATATCTCAGCCTAGTTTCTTTATTGTTTTAACTTTTAAGAAAAATCAAGATCAATGAGAAGGAACATTGACTCCAAGTCCTTTAGGATTTACCGAAATGCTAAATTTGCTTTAGGCAAAATAGTGTCCTCTGCAGCAGATATATTCCGTGCTTCAGATTATTTAACTACTTGAGCTCAAAGAGTAGATCATTAAAAATGGAGAAACTAGGAGTTGAAGGTGGAAACCTAGCTTTTCAAACTTTTTACTCTCTTGCTAAAACCTAGAATTGAGGGAATGAGTCCTGAAGCCTTCAGAAACAGGAATATGGTTATCCAAAGCAGTATTTTGTTCCCTCTCTGTAAATGATACTTTTTTTTTTGTTTTCACATGCATGCTTTTACATCTAAAACATATTTAGATAAGCTTATTTGCTTGTGTATCTAGCCTATTTATAGTGTTGTTTATTTACTAATAAACCAGTTTTTAAATGCTGTGCTTGTGCTTGTTGAATGATAATCAAGATTCAGTTAAAAAAAGGCTTTCACAAATATTAGTAAATTATTTTGCAGAAAAGAAATGCAACGTTACCCATTTCTTAACAAAATTGTAATTTAAATATGTGTAAGCCAAGTTGCTTACACAGATTGCACTTTTATAGTGTAAGCTTCTGGATAGCTGACAAGTGCCAAATGTTTCTGTAAAGTGCATCAATCAGTAAGAAAAATTCTATTTCTAAAAAAGTAAAGAAAAATCAAGGTTGCAAATACAGAGCTAGATTAAAATAATTTATGTAAACAGGAATATCTTACTTCCAAATTGCAGCCTGTTACCTCTACTACAGTCTAGATTGTGAGAACAGGACTTGTTCTATCAGCTTTTTCCATTGTTATCTATAGCATCCTGCATCTGAACATCAGAAGTGGCATCCTCTGTTTTCGCAAGCAAACAGAAGACTCAAAATGTGCCTCAGATAAGATAATGAGGAATAACTTTTTGCTTATCCTTGGCAATACACAACCATTCTTGAACATGTCAGCAGATTGCATGAAATGGTAAAAAAGTGGCCTTATATCTAGTCTGCAGAGGTCTCTAGGAGACCTGTAGTAGCCTCAGGCCTCTTGTAACAGCCTTTCTCTCTTTGCCATGAACTAGGACTGCAGCTGATAGATGGTTGATTTGTGGTTCTGGTCTGGGAGCTACCTTATGCAGATTCTTGCCCTGCAGGCAGAATTTACTCCTAGTAAGGTGGTTTCATATAATTTTCTTGATTGGGCCCCACTTAATTTATTTGGTTTCCAGCTGTGAGAAATGTGGGTCCTGAGAGAGAGTATGACTTGCATTCTCCATGAGGAGCGGTTCTCCATGAGTAAGAGTAGAGGTTTTGTACGCAGATTTCAGCTGTACAGAGTCCTAATCGTTTGATTCTTTCAATTGTAGTAACACATCTCTTTGTAAGGTAAGTTTCCTGGATATTTGCAGTTCAGTTCTTGTTTGTTAGAAAGAACATCATGATTTTAGAATTTTTTATGGAAGTACATGAAATTACTTGAAAGGTAAAAGAATTCTGTTCAGTGATGAGAGTTCCTATGTGTGTGCTTATTTTTTCTGTTTCGAATAAGCAGATGACCTATAGTTAACTGCTAGGAGTGCTCTTCATTCAATGAGTAGATCCATCAGGTCTCTAGAATGAGACAGAGCTCTGGAGCTGTACTAGCTTCTTCAGTAACACTTAAAATAGATGGGTAATACTTGGCCATGGTACTTTATCTCCAGCTTTGCTTTACAGAGGTGGCTTTCAATTTTAATGTTGTTTCACCAAGCCTTTTCTGTTAACTACTTCTTACCCCAGATTGTCATGGGTCAGGTAATTCCAGAAATCCGGAAATGAGTGGCTGACTTTGAAAGTGCTTGTTTTTTTTCTTAGAAACGTAAACATGCTTTGGGTTTTTTTTTTTTTTTTTAAATTACATTTGTCTTGTACACCAAGGAGAGGATATGTTTTAGGAGCATATCTATATGCTGCTTATTTCAAGGAGCATGTCTATATGCTGCTTATTTCAAGCAGCAATTTATTTGAAGTGTGCAAATATTCTTGATCGAAGGCTCTTAAAATACAGTTGATTTTGGGATCATGCTGGTGCTTCTCCAGAGTAACATTCAATGCATTTGCGCAGGTACAATTTTGTAGTTTTGCTTGTATGTGCTGCTTGGTGAGTCTGGTTCCAGAGTGATGTCTGTCTTTCATCAGCTGTCCAGTAAAGCTCTTTTGTTTGGTTTGATGTGAAAAACGCCAAATCTTAACCTTTCTGCTGTAGATGATAGTTTTGAGAAATTTTGTACAATCCCCCTCCTAAAGTACCTTGGTGTAGGATGGATCTTCAGGCTCCAGACTGGTTAGCCTGCAAATTCCTCAGTTAAGCAATGATACTGCTTTCAGAGGGAGAACATGAGTACTCTACAGCCTCTCCAGATCCATGAGGCAGATTACAGACGAAATTACTTTTTTAAAATGTATTTTGTTCATCTGATTTGGAAGGCAAAGTCTTGAATTATTTGGATAAAACCAAGTCTTGTACCTTTTTCTCCTATTGCACTGTCACTACCAGCGTCAAGTATCCTTGAACAGAAACCTAAGATTACAGGCGTCTGTATGCATAAGCCAGTGATTGGCCATTCTGTACATTTTGTAGGTTCAGAGGCTTTAACACAACATGAGGGCTGTGTTGCAGCTTGAAGCTGATAGTGTGTTGCATGCTCGTTATGTGGCGATGCTTGTGGGTTCAAAGTCTGTTGGGGCAGAGCTTGGGACTGCTGAAGTGCATTGGGATCCATACTGCCAGTACGAACGGTCCAGGCACATCATGGCCTGAGCCATGTCTCATCGCTGTCTTAGATAGTCAGTTGTCATGGCCCAAAACTCAGTCAGCAAATGTTAAAAATTTAGTAATATGGACAGTAACAGTTCAGAGCTTGAGCTTACTAGTCAGCCCTGTTTTATTTAGCAAGGAAGAACTGACCAAAGGGACCACCTTGATGGTACTTCCTAATATGGGAGTTAACCACCTCATGTGATCCTGTTTATCAATTTAATACACTTTCTGTATGAAAACCAGGTATTTATTAATTTCATTATTCATTTTGAGGGCTGTTTCGGGACTTTCAGAATCTGGAACAATATTTGTATAAGATACTAATATTTTTATTTTAAAACTTTTAATTTATATTTATTGTTTGTATTGTATTTTTATTAAAATGTCTGTGTTCGTATATATGTGCAGACATACATACGTGCAGTGCATAGACATGTATACATATACATATGTGCACACATATATGTAACATCTTTAGAGCTAATTTCTGTAGAGTTAGTCATTGATTGCTGTTATAATGTTCTTAGAAAAAAGATACCTCGGAACAGATAGTGTCTGGTGATAGGACAAGAGGAAATGGCCTCAAGTTGAGCCAGGGGAGGTTTCGACTGGATATTAGGAAATTTTACTTCACTGAAAGGGTTATCAAGCATTGGAACAGGCTGCCCAGGGAAATGGTTGAGTCGCCATCCCTGGAGGTATTTAAAGGACGTTTGGATGAGGTGCTTAGGGACATGGCTTAGTGGTGGTCTTGGCAGTGTTAGGTTTACGGTTGGACTCGATGATCTTAAAGGTCTTTTCCAACCTATACGATTCTGTGATTCTGTGATCTTGTTCAAGACTCAGTTGCAAGTTTTATGTGCTTCTCTCTTCTGTAAATGTATTAAATGTTAGTAATATCAGAAATCAGTCATAAACATCTTGATGCTGAAAATTTCAGAGTAAAGAATGGTTCTCAATGACGTGTGTATACTGTGGGTACCTGAGGCAACTGATTCCCCCACCCCAAAAAAGTGTGATTCTTAGTTAAGACTTGTGTTCTGACTGCCAGGTCTTATTGCGCTGCTCAGATGAGCTTGAGTACTGGGTGCAAGGCAGAGCTCGAACCCAAAACTAAAAGCAGGGGAACGTACTCTCTTCCCTTGCTAGCAATATCTGGTTTGGCTTATTCACATCAGCTACCGTGCAGTTTGCTGCTTTGCCTTGTGCCAGCTGTTGACCACACAGGGAAGCAGTTAGATTTTGGGGGTTGGTCTTCTGCCAGATCAGAAAAGACGTGAGTAATTTTTGCTCGATTAGTGAGTTGAATTTGGTTTACCACATGCTCAGATGAGCAGTAGAGCACACACAAGACAAGGAATAGGGGAGAGGGTTGCATACGTATCATTAAAATGAGAAACAGTTAAGCACAGATGACAGTCTTTTTGTTTAAAAAATAACATATCTCCAAGGAAGAGCAACAGGGTTTATTTCATGTCTTTGCTTACACTGCCAGCTTTAAGTAGAGGTGATCCACCACCGTGAGTGGTCCAACAGCTTCACCCTTCCATTCCTCCAGAACTCTATAGGTAAGTACTGCCTGGTCTGCTGGCACTTGCTGTTCCCCTTGTGTCTGCGTCATATGCCTTGAGGCATCATCTTATGAATCCTGAAAGCAGAACAATTCCAGCCTGGGAGCCTCCCCAGTTTTAGATAATTAATTCAGCTTCTTTGTTACGGCCAGAAATATTTTGCTTATTTAATTTCCTTTCTTTTCTATTTTGCCATGTTCATGCCTCCTAAATCTTGTTAATAGCCAACTACTTTTTCTCCAGGGTTTCTTAATGAAAATGTTTAGTAACAGTATTGTCAGGATCCACCCTGGAGATATTCTGTTAACCCCTTCATTCAGTCCGGTTTCTCTTGTCAGCAGGTGTTGTCATCTGTTCTTCACCCAGTTCCTCACCCACTTTTCTGTTCTTTTGCTGGCATTGCAGTCCAGAGTTGGTTTTTATAATTAGATCCTCTGTAATGTTCTCACTAATTGCTAAACAGGATTTAAAACAGCAAAAGTTCTTGTCATTTCAGTTACTTAATGGAAAAAAAGAATCTTGTAATGTACAAGAATATCCAGTCTTCTGTTGTGCTTTTTTTTTCCCCCCTATTGACCCTGCATGTATATGGAAGAATCTCTTCTTTCGTCATCCAGTCCATGTTAACATAAGTACTAGGGAAAATTTCATCATATCCAAATCATGCCGCATCTGTTTCAGTTTCCTTTTACTTCTTTAATGGACTCTGTGAGTCATAATCACTAAAAAAACCCAGTATTGATTGAGAGGGTGGACAGTTTGGAGGGTTAAGATGGAAACCACACACCCCCACATACCTCCCCATTTAGTTTATAACCAATGCTGCTGTCAGGAAAGATGGTGACCAACCTTCTCATGTTTTTAATGGAATTGGGTGTAAGTTTTCAAAAACTGTTTGTATGCTAAAGCATAAAGGCTGCAATTTAGATGTACTTTTATTTCACCTTTTTTGTTTTATGTGAAGTAGTTATTTTAGGTGCACAGTTTATTTCAGCCTCTTCAACACAGAGCACGCTGTGATTTAACTAGGTTTTGTGATGCACGAGGAGACCAGACTTCAGTATACATCAGCATTGGCACGAGGAGAGGGTTACACACATTATGAGTATTTAAAACATTAATTCAGACTTCACGAGCTCTTTTTGTGCAGGAGTGTCTGCCTTCAGAATCTGATGGTGAATAGGGGCTGTGTGAACCTGATGTAATGCAACTGCCCTGATTTTACAAAAGAATATGTGAGTGTGTAAAACACGGTCTTACACTTCAGTTTATTGCCTTGAAATCATTGTAGCGTGGATAGCATTTGGATATATAAACACCCACAAAGCTGAGCTATGCCCTCTTTTTGAAAATAGAAATTGCTGCACATAAGAGACGTGATGGAAAATGTGTACAGTCTATACAATCTTCCAGCAGTAGATTGAGACCAGTGGCACTTCCCCGAAAAAATAAATTACCCGAAATTTGCAGCACATTCATATTCAATTTCATCACAGCAGATGCTCATTAGTATGTTGTTATTAATTGGTATTCACTTTAGGTTTTGTTTAAAATGAAGATAATAATTAGGTTTTAATTACTGCATCTTTCTAAGGGGGGGAGGGGAGGAAATGCCTCTCAAAGCACTGAAGTATTTCCTGTACGCTTTGCTCCATTACATCTAAGCCTTGAAAGAGTCTCTGAGACACATTTTTCTGCCAAGAGACTTCTTTTCTATTTCCTTTTCTTTCTTTCCTGTTTTTAAAGTATTAAGAACTAGTTCTAAAGGATTTGTTTGATGGACATACTGAATCATATCACAGTAGTAAGAGCCACTGTTCTTTCTAATCAAATTACCAAAAAGGCTTTTCACAAAAGTAACTCTCTCAAGCAGCTGATTAATGAAGTGGTGCCACTGTTTTGTATTATAATTAATTGAAGTAATACAAATAACTTCTGTAGCCTGTGGAAATTATCTCCTTTGCAAAGCAGTGTAATAGAGTTAGCAAACTAGAACGGGAAGTTTTTTGTGGGTTTCTAATTTCCCGTTGCCTCCATCATCCATAAAACCACAGGTGACACAACGGAAAACAGTAAGTGACAAAGAATACAAAATAACAACACCACAGAGAGGGCTTGGAGAAATGGGAAGAGAGTCAGGTGCAGAAGAAAGCAAAAGGGCAGAAAAAAAGTGAGAATGCAGAAAAGATTTAAAGGGTCACGAGCGTGGTGGGACTATACAGAAGTATAGGAATTTGGGAGATGCCGAAGAGTAAATAAAAGACTTCAACCTACTGTAGAGGAATATGAGTAGTCTAAAAAGCATTGAAAAAGCATCGACCATCACATCTTACTTTGGTTAATACAGGAATTCACAATGGTTGAAAGAAAATTAATCTAAGTAGGGGCATTTAGTTTTCTGGCCTGTTCAAATGTACACTTTCAAGATATGGAGGTTTTACATGCCGCTTAAAAGGTGTTTAGTAGAATAGCACTGTATCTAGGTAAGTAAAACATCAGAACTAGAATCATTAGTTCAGTCTTCTGCTGCCTTGCTGTTGTGAATTTCCATCAGCTTTTCCTTCTCTTTATTTTTCCCTTTTTGCTTTCCTCAGGCCTTTCTTACCTGGATTCTCTAGGTCACCGTGCTGCCCTTAGCTACTGAATGGATTTTAAAGGTTGGTGTGTTAGACACTCAGGCACCCTGTTAACAGGATGGAGGAGAATGAGGCATCTCAACTGAAGTTCCTTGGGATGTAATCTAAAACAGCCAGCACTGAGGGAAGGGCTTTATAATTTCAACACCTAAATGCAGCTGGCACCAACCTTTCTTCCGTAACAGAAAAGCTGGTGAGAGATTGTCGCGGTTTAACCCCAGCCGGCAACTAAGCCCCACACAGCCGCTCGCTCACTCCCCCCTGGTGGCATGGGGGAGAGAATTAGAAGAGTAAAAGTGAGAAAACTCATGGGCTGAGATAAAGACAGTTTAATAGGGAAAGCAAAAGCCGCGCGTGCAAGCAAAGCAAAGCAGGGAATTCATTCGCTCCTCCCCATGGGCAGGGAGGTGTTCAGCCATCTCCAGGAAAGCAGGGCTCCATCACGCGTAACCGTCACTTGGGAAGCCAAATGTCATCACTCTGAATGTCCCCCCCCTTCCTTCTTCTTCCCCAGCTTTACATACTGAGCATGATGCCATATGGTATGGAACAGCCCTTTGGTCAGCTGGGGTCAGCTGTCCCAGCTGTGTCCCCTCCCAACTTCTTATGCACCTGGCAGAGCATGGGGAGCTGAAAAGTCCTTGACTTAGTATAAGCTCTACTTAGCAACAACTAAAACGTCTCTGTATTATCAACACTGTTTTCAGCACAAATCCAAAACATAGCCCCATACTAGCTACTATAGAGAAAATCAACTTTATCCCAGCCAAAACCAGCACAGTGACAGTGGATCTTAAGTTCTCCTCAGGCATTGTATTTAGGGTAGGAAGATGCTTGCCAATGGTTAAATCTTTCCAGGTCCCCTTACTTTCAGAGAGTTGAGCTTTGGCATTTCTAAAAAGGAGGAGGAAAGCTGGACACTGGCAGTTTTTCCACCCTCTCTGTGCAAAATTAAGAAAACCAAATTCAAGTCTCTGTTCTTGCCAGAAAGGTTGCAAACCTGTGTCTGCTACTTCTGGAAAAATCCCCTGCTCACTGACTATGCTGTTACGGAGTGAGGGAGTTGGGACCATTCTCCATCTGAAATTTCACTTTGCTGTGGAAGAAATGCGTCACGGTTTGCTGGGCCAGAGAGAGGTGTAGTGAGTGCACAAGGGAGCCTTGCTCCGGCATGGAGTTTTTAGGCATTTGTGAGACAGAAGAAGAGATGGTGCTACCCTTCAGTCCAGTGTCTTGTGCAAACATCATCAGCTGTAGGGACAAGACAAATACTAATCTAGTCATTGCAATCAAGCAGGGTGGACTGGGGCACGTGTGGAGGCACAGCTGATCTTCAGGAACTCCAGAAATACAAATCCGTTGTGTCTGTGAAGTCTCCTTTCCTAATGTATGCCCTAGTGAGCATTCCCTGGCATGTGTGGTAGCTGAGCAGGATTATTTTCTTTTCATGACTGAGCATTTTCTACCCTAGTTTTGTGCTGAGTCATGGGAAATTTTTCTTTTCCAGTGTTCGTAATTCACCAGTTCTGTTAAGAAGACGCCATCAGTTTCCTATTTCGTAATCTGTGTAATCTTAAATTCTTCCTGGGAAGGCAGGTTGGAGATTTGCAGTTGGCCTCCTGATGCTACAGGAAACACTTCTGCAACTGTATTAAACCTAGATTTCTTTAAATTAATATTTTGTTGCCCAAGCACAATGAATTTTTTTTTACTACCTCTGTTATTTTTGTATTAGAAGCTTAATTGTTCTGTCACAGGACTGAATAATTGTGCTGAATGCAAACTATATACCTTTGGTTCCTTCATCTGTTTATTGCTGTTTTAAATGCCATTTAAAAAAAAAAAAAAAAGTTTGGTTGCATGGAAAGAACAAAGTGTTATTTCCATGAATGGAAGCTGTCAAAGAAGCAGACTTACCTCCTGAAGTTGGTTCTTAATGAAATCAAGAAATCAAATATCATGGAACAAATAAGAACTTCAAAACAGATCTTTTTTTTCATGTACTCACCATTCAGTCTTTCATGGGAAGAAAGAATGCATAAATGATGATACAAATTTAGCCCAAGTTCTTACCATAATGTTAGGGGTGTCAGGTTTTCTTTACACAAAAAATTCACCATTAAAAGTAAAATTTTACTTGGCTTTGAAGTTTTAGGGATTGGGCTTTTTTCCCTTTTTTAAACCTACAGGTTGTCAGAAATTAAGGAAATATAAGAAGTGATGATGTAAGTAATTCCTAAAGTCCTTTTAAATTTAAGGTACCTCTTCCTTGGATTCATAAGCATGCCATAATATTCATACTTAATTGCATGAAAATCTTCAAACCCTTTTGTTTTCCACCAATTACTAATTGTGAGATATGGCAGGAAGCTAAAGGGAAGGCGATACTAGCACATTATCAGTAAAAAAAAGTGTGTGCGTGTATATATATATCTGTCTATGTGTGCATGTATACATTTTTACGTACTGATTTTTGTATTTTCTTTATCCATTTAAGCAGTGACTTTCAATTAGCCTGCCTACTAATATCAGGTCACTAAACTCTATAGCTGATGCTTTATTCTTTCATGCGGGTTGTCATTCGTTTGCTTCAGTTGGCTGGCAAAGGTTGTTGTATATCCATTACCAGCAACACAGCACTTTGCATTTCTGAATTGACAAGCAGCTATATTGACCTAGCGCTTATTATGGGTCAACAGCTGCGTTAACCGACGGAAGGACTGAGGGGCAATTAAAATGAATTGGCAAAAATATATCTTCCTAATTTACTCCAATTTGTTATTTATGCTAACATTGTATGGCTTCTATGGTGACACTAAACAGAATGGACCCAATAATGGCAATTAACATAAAAATATAATGGCTAATCAAATTGACAGCAACTGTTTCTCATCATCTCGACACACAATACATTATCAAAACAAACTATTATGAAGGAGGTAATTTCAGTGTTCTATTCAACCTGCTTCATGTGTGCAGTCAGGGAGATGTGTACCAGCAATTACAGCTGAATCTAAAAAACTAAACAAATAACTTAATCGCTGTCGTCCTCCTTTTTTCTTCTTCAGGAAGCAGTAATCAGGATTTACTAAAAATAACTGGTGTATAATAGTATAATGATGATGCATATCGTAGAATAGCTAATAAGGAATAAAATAAGCTTCTGTGTGTCTTTTTTTAAAATAGGTTCACATGAAGTGGAAAAAAGTATACTGTTAAAATATATAAAAAATAACTAAGCAGTAGTAATAGTTGTCAAATGTCTCAACATGAGTTGCTTAATAGTTATAGATACTTTATAACATGTCAGTAGAAATGTAAAATTAGCTGAATTTAGTGACAAAACTTGGCTTGATTGGGTAGAAGAGTGAAAAGCTAAGTTAAAGCAGAATTCCTATAAGCAGAAATAGTTTACCAGTTGCTCTTCCACTGCATTTTCAGGATCATTCCTTGTGCTATACTGAGTTGCAGTTTTACGTTGGTCTAACCACATTCTTGTTGGTTTTATAGCTCATCAAGAAAATCTTCAAGAGTTCGTACATATCTGCATGTGTACTAAATGTATTAAAATGGACACTACCACGTTTGATGCTGTTATGGTTATCTCCTCCTTAATTAGGATTTTTGTAATGCACAACTCTTCAAACTGTTGCTGGTCAATATTTGAACTCCAGTATCTTAAACAGCAGGGACTGGAATGCGGCTTTACTGAACAAGAGTTCAAGAAGATTAACTTGAAAGGGTTTAGTTGTAGCGTGGGCAAGATGGATCTCATGTCTATTTGAGCAATCTTCTAGTGCACAGAACGGTGAGAGAGATACGAATGCATACAGGCATGTACTTCTGAGCTAGAGGAATAGCACAGAGGCTTGACATCACTGACATATTCAGAGCATTTAAGTGAATATCATATTTCACATGTACCCACCTGCAGATTTTTTTGAACTAAATGTGTGATTAGTAACATGCAGTAGCCTTCACAGATGTGTAGAGCAAGGTGATGACATAGCTGTAAAGGTATATATGCACCTGTTCTTATTTGAATGGCATGTTCACAATTTATGTAACCACAGCTGTGTGTGTGTGTGTGGGAAGGAAAGGAATACAGCCAAACAGCTGTATTCATCAAAAATATACATTAATTCTTTTTCTTTTTGAGATTATTGCATTGTACAATATAATAAAGCACTAAAGTTATTCCCTTGTCCCATCATTCTTATGACATCCATTTTGTTGCTAAAGCATCATTGTGATATGCATATCTATAAGAATGGATAAATGTGATTTATGTTTCTGTAAGAATTGATAAGTTTAGTATGATTTATATAAATGCTTGAGGTAAATTGTGAGAAAAAGTGTATAGATGTAGTAAAGAGATTTTGCAGCATAATAATGATCATAATAATCGTTCCAAAATCTGACGTGAATGGAACATATAAACTGTTAGAAAAAAACCAGAAAGAATCACCTTTTGATAGTGGACTTAGAAATGGGTGCAAGAGATGCACTTTTGAGTTGAGTTTTTAATTACTATCTTCTTACATTACAGTATTCTGATAAGGCCCTGTACACTCAGCTCTGCTTTTACCGATACATTTTTGATGTGGAGTATGCGATGGATAAAGTCATTACTGAAGATTATAAAGGTAAGTTTAAATTTTTAATTCATTAACTATAGTTTCATAGCAACTTGCATGCTAGAAACTAGACCTACACATTTGTACTCTTCAAATCTGAACCACGAGGCTGTGATCTAAAACAGAAAATAGAAGAAAGTATGAATTTAGGAATCCCCTGTAGGAGGAATGTGTTGTGTTGGAGTTAACCACTTTAAGAATATATTATATTTCTCCTTTCTTCTTTGGAAGCAACTGTGCTTTGGAAAAAGTGCTTTTCTTCCATGTTACACCATTAGAGAAATCTCTTTGCTTGAAGTTTGAGGGACACGTCAGCTTCAATAAATAGATTAATTAAAACATATATATAGAATATCTAAAAGAAAAGCCAATTAAAACTTATGTTCAACTATTACTATTGAAGAGACACTTTTTATCAGGGAGAAAATGATGGCATAAGAAAAGGAGGAGTGCTAGTTGTCTACAAAGATCTCTTAAACATACAGATTAAGCTAATGTTAGGAAGATTATTTTTTTTCTTCTCTTCTTCCAATTACCATAACATTTCTGAACTAAAACATTTCTAAGCTGTAATGGATCCATGGGGTTTGTGCAGCTAAGTGATTTTCAAGCTGACAGAAGAATATTTCTGGAGGTGGGCCAGTACTTGGCCAACTTGGAATTCTGAATAAAGCCGTGTTTGGGTTCCACCGTTGAAGTGCGTTGTCCACAGAGAGCACTTCCACTGCATCCTCTGTGCAGTTCTGGTGGTGCCTGTGAAGAAAAGGTGCTACTGCTGGAGACTGCTATTCTGATAGCTGCTCTGCTGTGACAGTCTTCCCCACCCCTGCCCTGCATCACCAGCTAGGTTGCTGGGTGATGGAAAGAGACTAAATGAAACTCGGTCTTTCTGGATGTTATTTTGATAAGCCTTATATGAAAATCAGAATAGCGTAACCTCTTAGCTAAAAAATGCTCAAATAAACAGAGTCTGGTTTTGACTTGTTGTACTTACGTTTCCTCTTTTAGAGGTTCTCCTTTCCTTTCCTAATCCCTCTAAGACAGTGAACTCACTCTGATGCGTGCACTTCAGAATGGCTTTGTACATCCAAAGAAGGTCATGCTGTATAGCCATCTCAGTCTAATACAACTTTGTACTGAAGGAATGTTATATGGTGGATGCTACTGCTAGCTGAAACCAAATTACTTTGTGTGTAGCTCTCTTGCCTAATATAAGGACGTAAGAGTAGAAGGGGCTTCATGGGTGACCACATCCAATCCCCTGCTACTGCAGACCACCACATCTCTAAGGACTGCAAGTTTATGGCACTTCATTTTGAAACCTGTGGGTGGTTCTTCCCCTTTCACTGCTGTTCAAAATGTGTTTCAGACCCTCATTCTGTGATGGCTGACAATTCACTATAATTTTCCCATTCTGACTTGTTTGTGTCTGGTTTAAGTCCATTCACTAAATGTTTATTTATTTCCCTTCCCTGATGTTCTCCACTATGCTTTTGGAAACAGTGGTAACATCTCTATTTTGTTTTAAACTAAGGCAGAGATACTCTTAGCTTTCTTTAGGAAGAATTGGTCTCTGCTGCATGTTCCTTCCTCTTAGCACCTTTGTGGGCAGTCTTTTCTAGGTTGAATTAATCTTTGAGTATGAGAAACTAGAAATTACATGGTATTTTAGATGGTATCTATCCAGTGTCTTGTACGCTGGATTTGTACGTTTGCTGGAAGTACCTCTGCTGGTGCTTTTTTGAGTCATCTATGCCCTGTTCATCGCTGTATCATATCATTAACTTGTAGTCAAGTAATGATACAGATCTTGAGGTTTGAGGGTTTTTTCTTTCTCCTGTCATTTTGGAACCATGAGTTCATATCTCAGGTTCATGGTATTTTGTTTTTCTTTCATTTTATTGGTCTCATTCATTTTGGACTGCTTAATCTCATTTGTAATTTTAAGACTTCAAGGTTGATTAATTATCTCTGAAAAATAGTATGGTGGCTTCTGCATTCACATAATTTCCTACCTTCTGCCTTAATCAGAAAATGTTTCTTGGACCCTCACTGCTAATCGGAGAAAGTTCAGTAAAATTAGTTTCCAGAATAATTCTCAAGGAATTGTAAGAACTCTGCTGGGACCTTCTCTTGGACAGTTTACCTTTCAGTATGGTGTATTTTTATCTTTTTCTTAGCTATTTGAGAGTTATTGTATAATCTCCTTCAGCCAACCAGTGATTTCAGTCTTGGTGCTGCAGCAGGGGTTGAGGCCAGATAAATTAGATCTGTTAGTTTTCCTTTGAAAACTGGTTCTCTTCAAAGGGACTAACTACGTGAGTCTGGTAAACCTATGTACAGTAGTGTCCCATTTTTCAGATATCTTTTGGGAGAAAGTCATCTTTCTGTTGCCCTAAAATACATGCAGAACTTGAGGATAATTGCCTATGGCTATTTGGGTCACTTTTTTATTTTATCAATACCAGTGTTCTGTTTTCTAGTAATATATGTTACTGATTTGATAGACTTAATTTAAAACTCTGTAGGATTGAAATGATTTTCGTATTCCAATTTTGTTGTAGATGTGCATGAAGCTTATCTTTGTTTTCCCTTGGAAGCCAAAAAATTTTGTTTCCACTCCATCATTCACAGCCATTCTGTCCTTGACCTGTGATCAGCATCATTGCTTTTATCCAAAATGGTGGCAAAGTTTTAATTTAGGTTTTGTACATCTTTGGTGTTTTCAGTGTCCTTTTTACTTTTTATGTGACTAAACCACTTATTTACTGTTGTTTTGCTTTTGGTTTGGGGAGGTGTTTGCTTTGTTTTGGGACGCTGTTTTTCAAAGCCTAAATTGCACGGACTTTAGGCAATTCTACCTTTTATTGCCATTTCTCCTGAGCTTTTAAAGACCAGTTGTTCTTCTTTCTTGTAGATTCTGTTTATTCTTAATAGCAGCTTTAGGTTGTTACTCATCTTGGAGTATTCTTCTATAAAAAGAAAGATTTTTCAATGGCTGGAGATTCAAGATATAAATACGTTTTCCACTGTAGTTTGAAAGAATTCATGTCTTCTTTCATTCAGAACCTTGAGATTTCACTACTAGTTCACTTGCTTTTTCTATACTTGCCTCTTCAAAATACAGAACCTTAATTACAGAACAGGTTTTGTTTGTTCAGCTATTTATATTGAATGTCCACACTATTTATTGAAATGGAATCTAAAATAATAGTCGTGAAATCAGTGGGAGTCCAAAAAGACATTCAACCTGCTCCCTTTCCCTGCAAGACGATCAATACTATAGCCTACTTTTTAAAGACAGGCTAAATTTAAAAAACCTCTGGTGATGCAGGTTCTACAACTAGTCAGGTTTTACAACCAGTTTCTTCTGGTGCTTCACTGTACTTCACTTACTCTAGAAAGCTCTTTATATCTAAGATGAATTTTGCTTTCTGAAGCTTATTCCTTGCACAATGGGTGATAGAATATTTTCTTTCTCTTAGAGTTTTACATATTTAAAACCTGTATGCTATTGTCTGTCTTTCAACTACAAACCTTAGGTTTTTGGAGGAACAAGGGGAGAGTTTTCCACTTCTCTGCATTTTTTTTTTTTTTTTAAATAACCTTCAGTAGGTCAGATCTATCAGAGTGGAATACAGCAGAAGGATTAATTAACATGTTTTGCAGACCATTCTTCTGTTTATTTATACCAGTATGGTGCTTACAACGTTTGCAACAACACTGTTCACTCCTGTTTCATTTGTGATTTACTGTAATCATTGTATACTGTTGTTGATCCATCTTTTCCCTGTAAGAATCAAAAATAAGCTGGTTGGTCTACATGATGCTTTATTCTTTCAGTGGCTGGTGAAGTTAGCTGTCAATTATACCATCCAGGAATTATATATTTATGGGTTATTATAGGATTATATAGTTATGGGTCTTTAGTCCTATTATTAATAGTAGCATTTGTCCTCCGAACAAATGTTTCCATTCACCTGGAAGTTTAAGGTCTGTCATGATGATACAAGTTTAATATGTTAACATTGTGATAACAGTGCAAGGTTCTTAGTTTTCATACTACACACAGTGAAATTCTGAAATTCTTTGCTGTCTTTCTAAATTAGGAACAGTTGCACAGTTAGTATCGGGTCAAAAAACAATTTAATTTTCAATATCACTATGCCCTAATTTACAGATACCAATAATACCATAAGGGCTGTTTGTTCTCAATTATTTCTTTAATCAGGAAAGGAAAAAGTGCTCCGTTGTGACTAGTAACATGCTCAAAATGTTTTCAGCACTTTCTTATACTTAGTTTTTCAAAGCTGGGTTGTGGGTTTAGTCAGACATTGCTACCTAGGTGAACAGCCAGAGCAGTAAGAAGCAGCAGGAGTAGCAAAGTAGTAGCATCCTCTGTTCATTTGGATGAAAAAAGGATAGGTAAACTATCAGTGGTTTTAAACACGTGATGTTTAAATACAGGAGTATGCTCGCTCTGTACGCCTTAACTTCAGAAATGGAAACCAGTGTATTTTTATGGGTATGTCATCAGGAGATCAAAATAGAATGTAGTAAGCTTTATATCATTATTCTATTCAAATATTGGTATTGTTAAATATTCAAAGATATTACTGTTTTCATTTTGCTTCTACAGTAAAATGAAAACCTTTAAAAATGAAGAGAAATGGAGCTTACATGAAGTCAGTACAACTACTCTGCTTCACACAGATGTCTCTAGTTCAGTTCCCCCTCCTGGCATCAAATAGAAGCCTTCATGGAAGATAAGGATGCTGCAGCCTCCTTATTCATGGTGACTGCAGCATTATTCCAAAAGTATTAGTATCACTGAGGTTGTTTATGGTGCTGCAGTTTTTTTAGAGAAATAGGATCCTGGTCATAGGATTTTTTTTCTGTTCCATACTGTAGAATGGGACTGAAAGCCACCATCTTTCCTCCATCCCATTTCTAAGAGAAGGAAGGTCACAAATGTTGTTCGCAAGGCATTTAAGTATTTCAGGGGCACAAATTGCAAAGATGCTGTGGTATATTCTTTCACAGCGTATTTTCAACTATTGAGCCCACGGTTATTGGATTCCAAAAAGTCTGGGCATATCTGTCTAATGGGTAAGCAGAGGAACGTGAGGATGGGAGAAAGATAACTTTGGGAAAGGTGGTTAAATGTTCCTGTTTGTTAGGAAGACCTACATCTTCAAAGTATACGCCACTTTGTGGAAATAGAATATAATTGTTTTGATCACATACTTACGGACTGTGGTTTTGTAAAACCAAATGCATATTCAGAGGATATTTTCACACTTTTATCACAACTTTGTGTGTGCCTTACTCCACCCTCCCATGCAAACACCAAAAGTGACTAGTTTAATTTATGGATGAATAAACTGCAAAATTCTGATGGGAAAAATGAAACTTTTCTAAGCTGTGTGACCTAGACAGAAAACCATAACATTCAGCTCTGAATATTTGTGGGAATCCTATCATTTCAGTGTTGGGTGGTTTTTCCCCAGTATGTTCATAACTTGGTGTGCCAAGTAGCAGGTCGAAGTGATTATTTTGGGTTTTTTTATAACTCTTTGAAAGAAGACAATTTATAATAGGGATGTTGGCAGAGCTGCTTGTCAGTGTGGTTTAGTCTATGTCCTCCTGTCGGCTGGTGATGGTGGTGAGACTGAGGGAGACAGACTGACTGCAACTGGGGCTGAAAGGATGGGCCTGAGCAAGGAGGTGTTCCTGCTCTGAGATACAGTGTGGAGGTTCAGTCAGGTAAAGGGAGGAGAGCAGGTGTGAGATGGAGCTGGAAGGATTGTATTGTATGTGAAACTAGTGTAATGAAATGGAGACTTCTGGCATCAGAAGAACTTGCCACATTTTTATCAATATACAGGCAGGAAGACTACAGAAAAGTACTTGTTGCAATAAATAAGAAAGGGGATATAGTTCTCTGCGTGCACTTTCCAGGGGAAGATAAGGAGAAATCATATAAATAACCTGCTTGCATACATGTGTATGCATTTATTTTTAAGATGGCAACAGCTGAAGCTTGGCATACCTCTTTTCAGAGAGTACAGTTCGATAAACAAAGCATTTCTGTTTGCGTCACATCTCCAGACACTATTGCTAAGACTTCAGTTCACTATAGTGATCTTTACATCCAAGCAAACAAATGCTCCTCTGCACATTTGCTGTCAAGTACTTTGTCTTCCAATCATGTTGTTTTGAAGAGATTGTAAAATAATAATTTTCAAGAATTTAATCTTTGAGTATATCTTCAAAAGCACTTGTTCATTTTTCCTTAATGTGTTGTTTTGAAGAGGAAGATTGCTGAACTTTTTTTTTTAAATTTGAGTCACCATTTCTTGAGTATTTTTAAATCTCACTAACTTTCTTGAAAGCAAAAACTATTGAAAATTATTCACTGTAGGTTTTTTGACCCTTTTGAAGTAATGTATGGGCTGGTAGCTGATCTTTAAATCTTAAGTTATCGTCCCATAATGATCATACTTTTTTTATTGCCAGTTGGACATTTTTAACGTCTTAAGTGTAACTTTTTCTCCATTCTATTTCTGCTCGTGTGGTGGTTTTGTTAAACCTACAAAATCTAAGTAAACCCGATTACACTGTACATTTCTATAACCCTTTCTCCAAGCACAAAACTTAATGGGCTGTGACACCTCTCTTGGAGTTATGAATTGTTATTTTCTCTGCTTGTGAATGAAATAAATGGAAATAATGAGATAAAACCCTTATGATATGTCCACAATGTGGGAAATCTGTGGCATGACAGGAGTGCATTTACTGTGGCTCCTACCGCTAATAAAATGGTTTTGATTAATGAAGACTTTTTTCCTTGCACATTGTATTAATGTTGCAGGTGGGATGAAGTAGTGGCTTAACTAACTTCTGACTCGTCCTGAACTGGAATGGTTATTTGGTGTCTTCAAATAAATATTCTGCTGCTACTGATAGGTTTGTTTTTTGGTTTTGGGTTTTTTTTTTTCCCTGTATGTGGGAAAAAGGGAACAGAAATATCTTCTCATTTGCACTTCAGGACTTTTTTCCTACTTAAGTATATACATACATGCCAACTTGTTATAGCCCATGCAATGGGCTTATAATGGGTTTATCTAATGTCATCTGCCTCCTTTATCAGTTCTCTTGTGAGTTTCTCTAAACAGAAAATATTTTTTAAAGCTCTTTTTTCTTCACTGTTTCTTTTTTAGCTGCAACTCTTTGACATTTTTCTTATAGGGACCTTTCTCTTTCTAGTTTCATCTCTGTTAATAAAGTTTGGGGTTGTTTTTTGTTGGGGGGCAGTTCTGTTGTTAAATGCAAGTCAGAAGTGACAGGACTTTTAATGACTACTGCTTCTCACAGCAGTAAGCTCTTTTCTCTAATGGAAAGTGCAAGACTAGCATGTTTTTCCTTTTAGAAGACCGTTAAGTTTGATGGATCTGGCAGAGTACTCCAAAAAAAAAAAAAAAATTTCCTCTCTCTTAGATACCAGAATTCTGACGTCGATGCTAATTTTTTTGAATTATTTTAGTAGAAATTGGAAATATAAATATAAACAATTTAACTCTGTATAATCCATTCAGTATACATGTGCCTAGACATCAGAAGGATAATGTAAAGCTAAGGCTTTAAAGAGATTTAAAAAAAGATACAATTATCTGTATGATTTTTAAGTCTCATAAGAAATGTATTTTAGAACTTGCCAGTGATGGCTCATAATCACTTTGATATTTTGAGGAAAATGGTAGCTTTAAACAGATGATACAGAATTTATTTTTAAAAATGTATTGTGCTTATACAGTTGATGGCTTTTATTTCCATAATGTTTTTTACTACATAATTATACATCTTAATTACGTAATTACCGTCATAATTATTATGTAATTACATGTAGTTCCACTAATTACAAAATCAGGAAGTGTAATTATCTACTAAAAACTTTCTGAAATCTTATTTGTTCACTAGAGATTATTTAAAAGACCAGTGACCTACTGAAGATGGTGTACAGTGTTGTACATAATACCAGCTCTCCTTTTCCCTTTCTTCATGGCCAGTATAGTTTGAGAGGGTTGTGGAAGGACTATCATGTCTTTAATTACGAATTCCCTTAAAATTAGGTTGGAAACTTTGACTGCATTGCCTGCAAATTTGGAGCGTCTTGATTTTTGTCATTGATACCTTATATCTTTATATTTAAAGATTCTGTAGCCGAACTTACAGAAAGTTGCATAGTTTCAGTTAACACCTTTGTAACTTTATTCTTTGTATTTTGGTTGAGGTTATCTGGTTCAGGTATCTGGTGTCAGCTATAAAGGTGTTTGGAAAAGTATTGTTTATGTATATGTGGAGTGAAACCTTGAGTCGACAAAAGATAGGGGGAATGCAGCTGATTTCTCATGGGCCAAAGGTTTCTTTTATTGAGTAAAACTGCTTTTTTAAAATTTGTTTTCCCGTATCAATATACATTCATGTCTGTATGCTGATTTATTACTTACTGTTGCACATACTTGGTTATAAATTTGTCTAACCGTGTAGTTTTAACCCAAAAGTTGTTTAGTGCATGTTAGAGAAGAGAAAATTAATATTCAGGACATTTTATGGTTCTTTTGTCCTGATACTTTATTAAAACTGGGCAGATAGAAACTCTATTTTCTATATATTAAATAAGTCATGTGCTACCTTTGGCAGATTGAATGAAGAGAGTATTGTAAAGTGTTAGATTTGGTGATTTTTTTCATTCTGTAACACTGTGATGTTTCACAATGACATCAGAAATCCAAAGCTTTCTCTCACACTCGTCATGACACCAAACATGCATTTATTATGTCACAGTATTAAAACAAACCACGAAGGGGAAAATACTTTCAGTAACAGAAAACAGAATTCATGTGAAAGGGATCATGTAAAAAAGTGAGTGATCACTATTTGTGATACTAATAAAAAGGAAGAAAATTGTAATCTCTGTGTCAGAAGGGAAATGGTGAAATAGAAACATGAAGAAAACAGGTTACTGGAATATTGACATTTCCATGGAACACTTCAAGTCTTACTACTGTGTATGCACGTTTATCGGTGCGTAATTTTTCTGTGCTTATTATATAAGGCAACTGTTTTACTGTATACTTGCCAAAAGCTATTTTAAGCTCACAAACTTGGCCTGGGTCCGCAGGTGATGTGAATCTGTCATCTTCTTGATGTTAAATGTAGTTACCTCAACTCGCATCTGCTAAGCATACAAGTCCTAAGGAGAATTTGTCTCCAAACCAGTTTGAATTATATTGACCTTTAAAAGAAACACATAGAGTCATTATTTGTGAACACGGATTGTGAAAACAGGATCCTTATTTGATCTCCAAGATTTAAATTAATGCTGCAAATAAAATTGTATTAATTATACTTACTGAAGTGTAATAACTGCACGGGAGACATTTCTTGTGAAATAGCTTTCTGTATCCTTAACAAACACAGGATTTATATCAAAGACATGATGAAAATATAGTTATGCTCTTTTCTCTAAGAAATGGATGGAGATAAATTCTTCTCTTTACTAGGGACTAGGAGGCCATGTAGAGGATAGCATAATGGAAAATATTTGTTTTATTCCGTAGGGACACAAAAATGGTGCATGATATATGTATAAAAATGCAGCACAAGACAGAGAGGTGTCTAAATGCAGCTTAAATTAGGTTTATTAAATCACAAAATACTTCCCTTCATAAAGGAGTATTACATTTTTGTCATCTCTCCGTCAGAAAAATGTGGCAGTATCAACCAATCCAGATTGGTCTGTTTCCAGGGAAGTGGGGAAATGGAGCACTTGAAGCCATGGGTGTTACTGCCATGAAAATAAAGAGTGCACAAGAAACTGTTTGGAGTACGTATTTCAGAAGAGCGTGCACGAGTGCAGCCACTGCCTCTTTGCCTCGCAAGCCATGCCTCCACTTGCACAGTTTTCAGGTCCCTCTCTCAGCAAAGCCATGCTCGCTCCATGACAAAGAGCAGCTCTGTGAGATGCAAAGAGAGAGAGTACTACCTTTTTTTTATTTTTTTTTTTTTTTAGTTATTTCAGGGATCATCTCTTCATAGCAATCCAACTACCAAATTTCATGTTTCAGGCTAATGTAATTCCATTGGCTTTTGAGAACAAATGAGTCCTCTGTGACAGGCCAAAACGTGGCTCAGCCTTGAAGAAAAAAATACAGCAGGCTGTTGTTTTGTCCTGGCTTGTCCCTCTTCTGTGAGGGGGCTTAGATGGGCGAGAGGGGTGGCTGATCAGGTTAGGGAGCTCTTTGTTTTTATCTAGCAGAAATGAGTTTGGAAGAAGTTGATTTGATCCTGCCAGGATTACAACTGTCAAATGCATATCAAAATGTTTTCCTATCTTATATTATTTAACTCAGAATATAATAATGTAATTATTTTGACATGAAAACGTTACGTACTGTGGTATTTCCACTTATCTTTAAATAGGCATTTTTCACTTTGTGAGAGACGCATGCAGTAAGACAAAACAAAAAATGAATAAAAAGGAGTGAGTGACAGCCTAAGCTAGTTTATTTAGATGATAAAAACAAATAATATTTGATGTTAATAGAATTTTGCAGACTTGGAATTAAAACGTTAAGCTAGTTACAGTATTGTTTTATATTTCTGGTGTAAGAATATATGTTGCATAAACAGCCAGCAGAACATAATAGTAGTACATTTATCAGATTAATATTTTTCTTAGAAATTGTGTTACATATTCTTGGGGGAGGGCAAAGGAGCATTAAAGGGAAATTTTAAAATATGTATTATTTTTATACTGTTCATAAATCATATACATGCGTATTCACCTTAAATTAGATGACTTCTGATTTATTTTTTTTTGCTAGAGCTGAGCCTGTAGTTTAAAACATCCGTAATGAAAAATAGTTAGTTGTGAGTACCAAAACAAAATATAGTTAACATACTTACTAAGAGCATTAGCTACCATGCTTTAGAACAGTAATGGTAAACTATAGTAATCAAGACCTTGATGTGGAAAATTTTTTATTATTTCATACTTTAAATTTTGTATTGTACAGGAATCAATGGATTTTGAATCGGTTATCATGCATGCAATTTCATGATAACTTGACACATAATTCAATTGTTTCAAATATTATTTAATTTAGGAAGTCAAAAGTGTAGCTTCTTGGTTGGAAATAAGTATGTCCATAATTTTGCAAAAGCAGCAGATGTTGGAACATAAAATGCATGCATTCAGTGAAACACAACTGCTGCAACTCTTCTAGTAGTTGCATTTAGAGAGAAAGAAGGAAGAGGAGGTTCTTATCTGAAGGTTTAGTTTCTGAAAGCCTGGATGCAAGTCTAAAAACAGTATTTCTATTTTTTCCGTTTCTGTTCTCCAAAGATTTATCAGCTGTTTCCCAGTTTAAGCCATACTTCAGATACCACAGTGATGCAAGCAGCCATAAAGGCGACCTGGTTATAAGGACACAGCAAAAAAATATTTTCTCAGTGTTTCCAGAAAAGGGAAACGGTTATATTATTCAGAAATTACAGTGAACTGTCCATGCCTTTTTGAACTTTTGAATACGATCTGAAGTTTTGGCTTCATTTTGGTTTTATTGTATTGCTGTGGCAAATTTTGAACATTAGGAACTCCTGACTGAATATTTCTCTTTAGACAAAACATGCATTTTGTTTCAGTATTTAGTCTATTAACATATGAGTGTGCCTGTGTTTTCTAGCAAGTACCAAAAAGGATCCTTTTTGTTCTATTATTTAACACTAGCGATTTTTGATGCGTACGTGTGTTCTCTGTCCTACTATTGATTACTGATGCTGCACTGTATAGGGCGTAGGTGACCAAATATGCCTTCTTTTAAGCTGTCCTTCCAGCACCCACTTTTGCCTGTGGTACCTGTGGGTTTCGAGGCACCTGTGGTGTGGCTGGCTGCTGCTCTCACCGCTTCTCCGTTTCCAGGTATCTCTGCTGCCCTGGCAAAAAGCACTCTCTCTCACTCATGTAGGTCCTGGGTTTGCTCAGCTCTTCCACCATGAAGGTACGTTTCAGAAAGTGAGGATATTCCTAAGTGAAAAGGAAGGAGCAGTTCAAGTTATGGCAGCCACTGTAAAATGTTTGTCTTAAACTCTAGTATAGTACCTAATACGTGTAGTATAAGAGAGCAGGTTTGATGGCAACAGCTCGTCACCTGCAGTCCCAGTGCATCGGTGCATTCTGGTTTTCCTTCTTTCAGTTCTATTAACTGCTTTTAAGGGGGGAAATATGATCATTAGGATAGAATTTTTTTTTTTACTTTTTAGAAATTATAGGCATGCTGGGCTTTTAGGAGCCGTCATCTTCACACCCCCTCCAACCCCCTTTTTTTTTTAATAGTCTTACTGTTTAGAGATCCTTTGGAAATAGGTTTCGGTTTCCTGCTGCCATCAGCGGCCAGCATCACCTGCTGCACGGTTTAGATCCACGTCCTTCCGGGGACTGAGGTGCTGGCGCTTTACTGTCGTGAAAGCCCTAGGCCTGCCGTTGGGTTAGCATCCTTCACCAGAAAATACATGTGAAAGGAGAGTAACAATACACTCAGACTTTGCAAAGGTTTTATGAGGATAAATGAAAGAAGGGTAAGAAACAGCCACAGATCACCACAGGGTAAGATAAACAGGTAATTACCACGGTGAAGCCTTACGTTGCACATTCGTACGTTAGGATGCCTTTAGTTACTTGTCTCTGTGCCTTTACCCTGACTGTAGAAACAATATTAGTGGGTCAGCATTACAATTCAAAAATTATGTTGCACTTTGAGAGTATTTGAGTTGTTGAGGATTTTTTGTAATGTAACTGCAGTCTCATATGCTATCGAAATACAAAAATGAAAAACAGCGCAACTTCATTGAGCCAAATACTTACTCCTCTTTAAGTCTCCGTTGTTCTCTGTAAAACTCCTCCCTAGATAAGGGAGGCCAACAGTATCCTGGCTTGTATCAAAAATAGCGTGGCCAGCAGGAGTGGGGAAGTGATCGTGCCCCTGTACTCGGCACTGGTGAGGCCGCACCTCGAATACTGTGTTCAGTTTTGGGCCCCTCACTGCAAGAGAGACATGGAGGTGCTGGAGCGTGTGCAGAGAAGGGCAACGAAGCTGGTGAAGGGTCTGGAGCAGAAGTCTTCTGAGGAGCGGCTGAGGGAACTGGGGTTGTTTAGCCTGGAGAAAAGGAGGCTGAGGGGAGACCTTATCGCTCTCTACAACTCCCTGAAAGGAGGCTGTAGCCAGGTGAGGGTCGGTCTCTTCTCCCAGGTAACAAGTGATAGGACGAGAGGAAATGGCCTCAAGTTGCGCCAGGGGAGGTTTAGACTGGATATTAGGAAATTTTACTTCACTGCAAGGGTTATCAAGCATTGGAACAGGCTGCCCAGGGAAATGGTTGAGTCACCATCCCTGGAGGTATTTAAAAGACCTTTGGATGAGGTGCTGAGGGACATGGCTTAGTGGTGGACTTGGCAGTGCTAGGGTAACAGTTGGATTCGATAATATTAAAGGTCTTTTCCAACCTAAATGATTCTATGATTCTATAGCAATTATAGAGTAAACCTTTCTTTTTTATGGGGAAGGGAAGGGTTGTGGGGTTTTTTTTATTTGTTAGGTCTTTGCTTCTTCAGAGACAGGTAAAGAACTTCCAGTTGTCACATCAAAATCCATGGCACTATGTTGGTACTGTAATCAAGGGCCCAACAAAATATTAATACTAAGGTAACTTTTTATCAGGCTGTCATAGGGATTCATGTGGGGTTTTTTGTGGAATAGGTTGTATTTTATAAAGGAAAGGAGAAATCCCTGTTCTGAATTACACAAGGAAAGTCCAAAAGAAGAATAAAGACGTAAAAGAACAAACCAGATGTATGACGTGAATTTGACAAAAAACAATCCTAAAATTCACAATACAGAAAATGCGGGAGAGAGTCCCAAGAAGTAGAAATGTTCAAGGGTTTGGAGAGGCAACAATAAATGAAACTAATTGGCAGTACAGCTTGACAGCGAAATAGTTCATTGCAAAACGTAGCCTTTACTTTTATGGGTTGTTTGAACCCAGTGAAGTTAAAATTGGGTCCTGCATTTCCAGTAGGAGCTCCCCAAACTTTGGATTTCATTACGGTTGCACTTGTTATCCTGTGAGAAGTTTTTCTTGATTAGGGAAGTGTTAAATAAGGTCTGTATGTACATATGATTGAAAAACATTGCATGATTGTAGGCAGAGCCTTACATTGGCACTAGTGATCTCTGAAAGAATTCTAGAGTTGGGTTAGTTTGAAAACAGGTCATTTTGTATCATGTTCTGGATGTGTAAAGTGGGGAAGGGAAAAAATCTCTGGAAGAGTAAAGAAGTTGGTTGGTTTTTTTTTTTATCATCCTCTAAACATAAAATAAGATTTGGGAGGAAGTCTCTCATTGCAGAAATCAGCAGTTTTACAGATGGAATACATCCTTCTTGGGAAGTTTCTTCAGCAGTTGCAAGCTGATGTTTTTGAATGTCTGGAGTAGGCCAGTATTTCTGTTGAATGGTACATTTTTGAAGGCCATTATTATGATAAACCATGTTCCTAGCATAATTCAAATTGGTATATATACATTGGTTTTAAAAATGGAGTTCTTTTGCAGACTGTGAACTACAAACAGCACTCAGGAAAAAAAAAATACTGCTGAACTTACAAAGAAATTTTTACATTTAAGACTTTCCAACAATGTGGGTGCTTTGTGTCACCAACTGGGACTAAGAGAGGCCCAAGGAATGCCTGAAGGTCAAACAAACTTTTCATTATAAAGCAAAGCTCTCTAGTGCAATATATCCCAATTATAAAGATAATATAAATCACCCAGTGACAGGCCTTTTATATAGTAAGAAGCCACCCTTATCTTTTCAGCTGATATACATTGCCTTTAAAAAAAGAGAGTGAGTGATGAGTTAGGAAACAACCTATGGTAGGCAACAGCAGTGAGCTCAGGAATGAGTGGGGGTCCACGTAAAAGTTTTCCTCCCTTTAGAGGAAATCCATGTGATGCTTTGCTTTGATAGATGCAAAGGGGGGGAAGGGGAGGAGAGGAGTGAAGAGAAGATCCTTTTTCTTTCCATGGGTAGGATTTTCTACTCAGCCATAGATGATTCACCACTGGATATGCCTCCCGAAGTGGTATGTGTATGGTGATATTTGAGGCAAAATTTGTCACTCACACTACATGTGCAACAGTGAGGTCCAAGTAGAGATGAAAGATGAATATTCCTAAAGTACGAAATAGCTCAAAAAGCCAAATGGTCACAGTTCAGTGAAGTGACCAAGTGACTGCCTACGTCTGACCTCTCTACTGGCAATGATGATAATGCTTCACTAAGTTTTTCTGGTGCCAAGACTTTAAGAAGTGACGTTTTGTATGAACTCAAGAGAGGTGAGATCCACTGCTGCACAGAAGATACCAGTTCAGTCTTAGCAAGAGAATCACAGAATGACTGATGCAAGGAGGCACCTCCGGAGATCATTTATTCCAACTCCCCACTCAGAGCACAGTTAGCTACAGCAGGTTGCTCAGGGCCATGCACACTTGGGTTTTGAGTATTTCTATGGATGGAGACTCCACAATTTCTCTGGGCAACCTGTTCTACCATTTGACCACCCTTGCAGTAAAAAAGGAAGGTACTAGGTTTATGTGGAATTATTTGTATTTCTTCTCAGTCTTCATTGCTTTTCAGTCTGTCACTGGGCACCACGGAGAGGAGCCTGACTCCATCTTTGCTGCACATATCGGGTATTTGTACAAATTTATGAGGTCCCCTGCCTTGAGCCTTCTCTCCTCCAGGCTGAGCAGTCCCAGCTCTCTCAGCCTCTTCTTGTATGATGGATGCTCCAGTCCCTGTAATTGTCTTTGCAGCCCTTTGTTGGACTCACTCCAGTAAGTTTATGTCTCTCTTGTACTGGGGAGCCAGCACTGGACCCAGCACTCCAGATGCCTCACCAGGGCTGAGCAAAGCAGAAGGGTCACCTCCTTTGACCTACCAGTGACGCTCTGCCTAATGCTGCCTAGGGTGCTTATATAGGTACTTGAGTATATAGGTACTGTGTGAACGGGGGCTCTGCGGTTCTCTTTCTGTCAACGTAAAGCAAAGCAGGCATTCCACACCAAATATCACTAGTGGAAAAAACTCCCTGCGAAGGAATGCACTTCATCTCCACTGGCTTTGAGGTCTCAAAGTTCAAGCATTTGTATGTGAATTTATCAGCCTGTGCTCTTTTGTATAGTGGAGAGAATTAGGCAGTTCCAGGGCATGGCTCAGCTAATCTGATCTATACTAGGCTGGTATGGATCACACCTGAGAAATACCTACTCTTTGCTTCATTGGTTATAAAGGAGATCCAGGGTGACTAGTTCAGATCTATAAAGTAGTATTACTGGAAAAGTTATACCAGAGACATAGTCCGTGAATTTACCATGTTGGATGCCAAATGTGGAAAATCATTACGTACAGCACTTCAGTCGCCTCAAGGTTTTTCATCAGAGAGTAAAAAATAACATCAAAGTAGTTTCCTTTATCCTTCTCCAGTTACAACCTCTGTTGACTAAAGCAAAGTGAGAAGAGCATGTTGCTCTGAAACAAACCATTTCTGCATCCCAGAATAACCTATTTCTAAAGTACACGTAGCTAATTGTAAAGACTTGGGGAAAGGTATCTAGTCATAAATGTTAACCATGAGGAGGCAGAATGCCATAACTCCCACCACTCCTTCAGAAAAGTCTGTCGTGAGGTCTGCAAACCAGCCTGTTAAAAGTCACTTTCACAACAGAGTTCGGGCTTCTATCACAGGAGCAGGCTGGTTTTTTTGTGGTTATTTGTAGAGAAGCAGAGGGTGTAATTCTTCTAAGCCCCTACTGTTTTTCAAAGGGACAAATCTAGAGACTAAACTTCTTGTATGGGGTCGTTTGGAAATTAATTTACAATCTTCAAGGTGAATAGCTATTATCTATTAATAGCTATTCTTTACCCACAAAAGATTTTAGCAGTTAAAAGCCAAGTCCATCAACCTCTGCTTTTTCGTATTCAGTAAATACAGGGATTTTGATAACTCCCGATGAAGTTATCCCGAGGAGGAGTTTAATATTCTACAGATCATAGCATATAATCTTTCTTCTTTCTGCTTGAATGTCAAGCATGAAAAAGGAAAAAATACATTTATAAAGTTGATTTAAGGAGGCCATTTAAAATATATTTCCTTATAACAGACCAGCCTCAGATAATCCATTATTTTACTTGTAGACCCTCTTTAAGGAGGGTGGAAGACAAAAGGCACGCACAGATTTGTAAGTGTATCAAGTTAGTACACTAAGATCAAAGGCTATCTCTGCATGAGGGACTTTGCACATTCTCTTCCAGATCAGCTGCAACATCAAGGACAGGAAAATCTGCAAAGCATTTTGTTTGCTATGTGTTCAATCTCCTGTCATCTGCTAATGCAGTCTTTGTCAGAAAGTACTTAATGTTGTGGTACCCAAGTAACCTGCTTCCCTGTTTCACATCCATTGTTCTGCTGAATACATATCTCCTATATTCTGTGTTCAAAATTGGAGATGATCAGCAGACACGCTTCCCTAGGGGGGAAAGAAAACAAATGTATTGACATCCTAGTAGTGGGGCTGGTTGCATCAATGGGACAGAGTATGTTGTTGTGTCCTTGATGTATTATTGGCAGCTGAGCCTGTGATCTCTCACGGTTTCAGAATGGCCGGTCTTATGTTCCATTGAAGGGCAGGATAGAGGATACAAATTCTCACAGATCGTATGGGTGGGGGTCTTCAAAAAGAAAGAATTTGCTGACCCCGTATCAGAATAGCTGCAGGTGTGTGGTTTTTTTCCACTTCTGTAGTGTCTCGTGATGAATTAGGAGGACTCAGGAGGAGTACACCGGGAGAAACAGGAAAAGAAAAGAGAATTTGTTTAAAAAAATTTGAAATGTTTAAAAAAATTTGAAATGTTTGGTTTTCATTTTCTTTAGAAATTGGCCAATGTGTTAAAACAGAATAATGCATTTCTTAATGTGACCGTACGCTAGGTTAGAGCAGGGATGATGTTCCCACGTGCTGAACTCTGGTGATTCTTCATCTTCTCAACTACGTTTCCCCAGTGTTGCAAGTTCAAGTTGGCAGGGAGTAGTTTGTCACGTTTGCTTTGTGAAAAGCTTGCTTTTCAGGAAGTTTGCCCAAGTTGCTTTCCTGAAGAGGGTATAAGCTTCACCAGGAGTGGACAACAGTTACTTGGTGGCTTTCTGTGTGCATTTTGTGAAGTATGACTAATTACTTCTTGGATTCCTTCATCTTTGATAAAGTCTAATTAAATTAGGAACAGGTAACACAAGTTTGCCATCAATGGCTTCTTTTTTCCCCCAGTTAATCTCATACCTGTGAAGGTGACTGTACTGAAAACGTTCCCTTGCAGTTAGTGTGCAGGACCATGACAAGGGATAGTAAAGGTGGAGTATTTCAACTCTCGTCGCTCTCTGTTGTGTGACTGAGGAAAAGATATCCGTCTTTCAGTGTGTGCTGGGATGGTTCTTACGTATCGTTTGCGCTGTTAACATACAGACTTTGTAAACCAACACCTGCAAACCAGTGGGTACCAGGGAGTTGGATGTTCCTGGTCCCAGGTACGAGTGGTAATGAACATCAGGTGGCTATAGCACCAATAACTCATGAAGGCAGCTGTTTTCTGAGGAAGTTTGACTCTCTAATGCACAGAAGTTTTCTAAGGGGGAATAAGTACTTATTAACAACTAGTCTGATGGAAAAAAGGGAAAATTTAAAGTTTAAAAAGGGGAAAAAAATAAAGTTGTTTTTTTTTAATTCTGTAAAGCACTGAGTGTATCCAGGAAGAGCAGTATGTTGGCAGTTTCTTCTATTTTAATACATAGCTTGAAGGTGCAGTTGCTATGTACCTGTATGTAGCTATAGATATGGGTCCCCTGCAAGCAAGTACTGCAGTATGATGTTGTTCTTCTAGAGGATGATGTAAGACTCCTCTGCACATGGTCTGAAAGAATCCTGTGTTGGGCAGCCATTCCAGAAATTTATCTAAGCAGCCAGGTTCTGTGGGATTTTTTTCTGGAATTATGTATATCACTAAGAATTATACATTTGTCTTGCTGCTCACAGTCAGATAAACATTTAATTTAAGGTGGGAGGGGGGTTATTAAATGTTTTTATTTTTGGAGCATAGCATGTTCCCTTTCCAGATCAAAAGGAGATACACTTCTTTTTCATCTTACCTTTTTTTTCTGGTGCTTTGGGGATCTGTTTCGCCTCCTAATGTGTAAAATATTGTGTGGGAAGTAGGTGAAGGTGAGTAAGGTTGAAAATGACAGCGAGTTAGATCTCAGACGTTTGAGACTGTCACAAAAGCTCAAATTTTAAAAATGTGTTGTTATAATGTTGATATGTAGCTAACAGTCTACAGCTTAACTTGGGATAAAGCTAGCTGTTATCAAATACCTGAACAAAAAGTCATGAGTAAGTTGTGCCAAGTGTTTATTAAATATAGATTTACCTGTTAGTATTTCAAGCCTTTTTGGATGAAATACCTCATGTGGTGGTTGTTCTTTGACCAAGGGTGTGGGCTTTGTGGTTTCGTCATAAGCAAAATAAAGCAACGGTATTTAATTCTGGCCACATGCTTCATCCAAAACTAGATCACAAACGACATTTTTATTTTGTTTATACTTGATCTTCTGTGCAGCAGCAGATGCTTTAGTCTGTTGTCATCTCCCCTGTTTTAGTGACTGTTTTTGACAGAGCAATTTGCTTTCAGGTGTCTTGTTTTACTTTTGTGTATGCTGTCCTTATGCCTGATGTTGTGGGAAAGTCATTTCTTCAAATTGGCAATGGTAACGATTTGAGTAAGTAAATGGCAATTGAATTCCAAGTCTTCCAACAGCGCTGCTGTGCTGATACACCAGATCATCATTCTCCAGAAAAGGCTTGTCTACCAGTCATCTCCTGTAACAATCTGAGATACATTTTGGATAATTCTGCTTGATTTGAAACACTTTCAAAAATTTCCTCTCATGCAGATGCTAATTAGCGACTGACTGAATGGATGCAGTCTGGTAAGGTGCTGTTCCATTTGTAAGTTAGTTTCAGTCTCATTAATCAGAATCGGTTTCAGTAGCTTCTGGAAAAATTTTCTCAGGCAGAGAAAAATGTGCAGCCTCCGGGACCAAAAGCCACAAAGTTAAGGTACGGCAAGCATGACGGGTGCGGTAGATAAGACAGCATTGCTCTCAGTATTTTTTGAGGGGGAAATAATGAGATCTGTGTATTTTTCATTACGTGAATTACATGGGAGCTTGTTCTGCTTTTGAAAGTGTGTATTCTTTGCGTATGACAGGCTTTATAGAAAGTTACTAGCAATCTGTGGACTTATTTGATTGCAGTCAAATATGCATATTTAATATGTGCAAGAACTCATAAAATCCATTTAAATACGAAATACAATTGAAACACCTCCTAAAGAGCAGTCAAACCTATGAAGTCGAATTACAATGGGTTATTGCTGTTAGTGCACCACCCAACTGCACCTTTTTATTAGAGATTTGACCTTTCTATTTGAATTTTCTGGCTTTTGTGGTTTTAAGCAATAACTTGATGTGTAAAATGCTTTTACTAGGAGAATTCCGTTCCACTATCCTTTTTTTAATACTGCAGGGCTTTAACTGGTTTTGAATATTTTAAGAGTTTCTGGTTGTGTAAAAACCGATTAATTGCTTTTGAAAGCAGGCCATGTTACCAGCTGTTGATAGGTCTGCTTACATCTCTTTTCAGTGTTTTTGTGAACAACTGATCAAATTAGATTCGTCACTCTTGGCTTGTGGTGATTTTAAATTGAAATGGAATATATTAAAGCAGCCAACCACACTGATTATATTGCAAGCCTCATTTAATTTCATACATTCACACATTATAGTGAAAAGCAGGATTTTTTTTAAATGCATGATTGTGACTGTACCTTTAGCAACTCCAAAGGTCACCTGTAATCGGTGCATAATTTATTAGTGTTAGATATCTGATTTCTGAAAGCACGTTCCACAAAACTACATATACATTAATGGAGGTGGAGAGTGAAAAAAATCAAATTGTTATCATTTCACCGATATGCTGTTCTTGATACCATCCAAGTCCTTACTGGTCAGTAGGCTGCTGCATTGAAACCTTCGTACATAATTGGACAATTGTTATCCATAGATTGCAGACCTGTCCATTCTGAAATACTGAGGCACTGGAGCATACATTAGGCATTATAGAGATGGCAGTGTGTTGTTATGAAGGTGTTCCTTCTTCCAGGTTATCAGATGACAACATTTTCCTGCAGTGTTCACAATAATAAAATATGTTTCTTAAAGCTTTTCCTCATGTTTTATTAACTGGCACCTTCTTATAACCTACGGGAAGCTTGGTAGAATCTTCTAGTTGAGAGTCAATAGAAATGCTGACAGAATAAATTTTTACACAAAGTCCCTGTATCCCTCTCCTCACCGTTATCTTTGAAAATAAATCTCTCTGTTATTCCCCTGTACTTGCTCAGATGTAAATGTCCTGAAAGTTAATATTGTGAGTATTTGGTGTTTGCCAAGTGGTATCAGTTTAAATTCACATTTCAAAGCAAATTTTTCGGGTTTGTGCATAGCTTAATGCAAAAGAATAGTAGTTACACAGTAGCTTTCAACAGGAATTCTTGTGGTATTTTTGAAAAATATTGCATAGGCTTTTAATGTAATTTATGCACAGAAAAATTACTACTTACTCCAGCATTTTGAAAATATTTTACAGTGCTGTATGTGTCATTCTGTGCACGACTATTTCCTTTTCTAGAAATCCTTTGGGAAGGTAGTAGATAACACCTTAGTGTCCAGGCAGTGGTTGCTAATCTGGGGAAAAGTCAAGGCATCGGCCGCTTGGTCTTTACCTGGATGGCACTGGCACTGGCTCAGGCTGGAGTTCCACTATGTTAGCTTAGTCCCTTGATTTACCAATAGCCAACTGGATCTGAAGCAAATATTTCCTTAAAAGGTTACTGTGGTAACTTGGTCAAATTAGGTTTCATGCCAACCCTCAACAGCTTAAAGTTAGCATTAGTTAGCGTTTTCCCTTGAATTCAAGTAAGTAAGTATTATTTTTATACCTTTTGAAGAAAAGCCACTGCAGTGGCTTCTGTGGCTAAAAGGTAACAGTTAAACTCTCAAAAATGTTTAGTTTCTGTTTAGTTTTGCTCCTCTAAGAGACCCATGACCAAGAAATAAAACTGAAGAGGAGTTACCATAGAACACTGGTGTGTAAAGACAATACGCCTCATACATGTCACTAAAGCAGCTATAGCCTTTGTGTCTCCCTTAGAGCAGTGGATCTCACAAGTTGTGAGATGTTTCCAGTTTTCTGAATAACTTCAGTGTCTACAGTGGGTTTTTGTGGTTATTTATCAGTTGTCTCCATAGATTTTTATGGCTTAGACTTTGATTTTTGTCACCAGACTTCAATTCTAGTTGCACTCAAAATCCTTACTTAGCTATTTCATATAAATCCATTCTCAGAATAAATTGCATCAGTGACATATATGGCATATATAGATGCTGTCTGCTGGCTTCTTCACAATCTCATTTTGGTTTTTTGTTATTTTAAAGTCGGATCTGTTCAGAAATTCTATGGTCGAGAAGAGAGTAAAGCTGACATCTGATTGATATTTCCTTTAACATAAATATCAAAACAGAAGCCGTTATATTTAGATATTCTCATAAATTGTCTTAGTGGTCGAGTATAATTTATCTTCACAAATGGTAAACAACAGAGTAATTTTCTTGTTGTGCTGTGGGATTTTCAGAGACCTGTTTCAGGGTGCCAGAAAATATTTAGCTTCTATTCAAGAAATTCTTTTAAGCACCCACTGGTAATGCAAAGATTAGCTCACTGATCATGTTCATGCTCACAAAAAACATACTCAGTTGAAAAAAAAGAAAAAAAAAAATCAGGGATAAAACGTACAGATTCTTTTGACCGGGAATTGCCTATATGAAGAGAGGTTCCTAAGTAACACTTGTGCGAGTTTAGGAGCTCATGCTCAAACCTATGGTGCGTCTCTGGATGAACTCATAATCATTTGGAGAAGCAGAGTCAATAATGCAAACGGCACTAGGCAATACAGGAGTGTAAGTTAATTCTTAATATAGAAAAGAGCTTTCTTGTCCAGTTTTCTTTCAGATAGGTACAAAATCTAGTGAGGGAGGTATTCCCAGGACAAAAGAATTGTGTCCATTTTAAACTTGTATATTAAACGCCTTGAATGAAACTCCTTGATCAAAAACTTTCTCAAACTGTTGTGTGTCTTCTTGGGATGCACCTATCTGTCCAGGTCTTTTCTGACAAGCTTAGGTTCACATTGGCAATTCAGGTATCTGAAAAATAATTTTGAATATAGGACTTTCACTGGTGTACTGACCAAAACATAGCATGAGCACAGTATGTGAGAATCCTTATGCAGGATACTTAGAATTCCTAGAGACTTAATGTGGATTTTGGGAAGCCGTTGCTAGTATCAATCTAATGCCCATAGTATTTACTAAAATCTAATCAACTATATTAGCCACTCCTCAGCACTGATTCTGAGGCTTTTCCATTGGCCCAAAGTCTTCATGTTCTTTCCTAGATTTGATGGGTCTATACATTTGTATATTTTTTCATCACTTCAATATGTCTTCCGTTTAGATGAGTTTCAGCAATAGTAGCTTTCTGTGAGGATGAAGTCCTAATTGTTCATGTAAAGTTTGTAATTAGGCACAAAACCATTATTTTCTTCAGTGTCACAAATCCAAAGCATTTTTAAGAAAACATTTGGGTCTGTTATCTGCAGAGCAATAGATTTGTCTGACGGAGTGGGCTAGAAAATTCGTCTTCCTGTGCAGTTCCTCCCATCTGAATTGTGGAGTGCTTAGTCACCTGAACCTGTGATTGTGTAGTGGATTATGTATTGTAAAAACCATTATAGCTGTGAATAGCACCTGGTATCATCAAAAGACCTTCACAGTTTCTGTCTCATTAAAAAAAGTCATATTTGTATTAGTGGAGGCAATTTCAGTAGGCACAACATGCTTTTACATCTTCCAAGCTTCCAAACAAAACTGAGTTAAAAGGGAAGCATTACTTTCCATGATCTCTAACAAATTATTATTTCACTAAACCTTTACATCCATCTTAACCCTAACATTTTTCCTTCCCACATGGTGAGTGATGACATTCACTATACGTGCTGTAATGCATCTTGCCCATTTCATTGTCTATGAAGTAGTCTCTTACCAAAGACGTAAATGCAGTAAAAGGTAGGGTATTGGAAATTGGCATTAATATCTCAAGTTTTTTTCTCAGCTTGAGTTTTCCTGCCACTCTTCTTTGGTGTGCAAGTTTGGCCTTGTCCAGTGTGACTGTATCCTCTTAACTGCTGTTTTTATTGCACGTGGTGAAGAAGGCTACGATAAGGAGTGGTAGGCTTGTAGTAGAAGTGAGTGCCCCGTCAGTGTGTAATTGGTGTTCACCTACTGAATATGTTCAGGTAGGGAATGCCAAGACTGCCTGTGGTAGGCAGACACCCATGTGTAGCTCACTAAATTAAATAGTGCTAAATGCTTAAAGATCTTTTCAGGTTGTTACAGATTCTGAAAGGTTCATGTGGGTTCAAAAAGTAGTTGGAAACATTTGTGGAAGGAAAAATCCACCCAGAGTTACTCTGCACGGGGAGAGCACTGTCAGTTCAGGAAGCTGCTGGACTTTCCAGATTGCTGGAAGCTGGTTTTGGTAAGCCAGGGCTGTGTCACTGCGTGATTGCATTGTTCATCCAGGGTATCTGCTTTTCTTCTCTCCAAGGCAGTATTTGAGGCTAGTCGGACCTTTAGTCAGACCAAATATGGCCCTTTTTTGTTTGTAGTGTATGTGTGCTAGATCATGAAACGTTCCCATGCTGTGAAGAATAAAACATCTTATAAAAGGAAGACGGATGTCTATCCTTATGGATAGGAGACATTGCTTTCCTCAGCAGTGTTATGGGATCGGCAGGACAACAGGTAACTTGTTCTTCCCTTTGCAAAAGCTAAATTGTTGCTGCAGTGCAGCTCCACACTAATCTCTCGCTTACAGGACGCAACAGCTGAGAGTGGCCTCGCCAGCCCCACACAACTGTTGAAAGCAATAGCTCACAGGGCATGTTAAACCCACTTTTTATTTCCTGCAGAGCATGTGGCTGCCAGATTCATTAATACACTGTGGGCAGTCATGTTGCTTTCTAATCTTTATTTTTATTTAATCAGTGGCACTAGAAATTTGACTAGCTCAGTGTTGCTATTTGAAATTTATACGAAGGTAGTTTGCCTATTGCAGAGGGTCAAGCCAGGTAGTTAAGTAGAAAGCAGCAGTAAAAGACCGTGACCATTCCTCCCTCCCTCAGAGTGTTGATCTTTGCACCTTAGCTTCAGTGTGCTCTTTGAATGGCCAGTCTGTCGGCTGCAGTAAATCTTCATTGTTCTCATTTTTTTCTTTTTAATGAAGGTCAAAGCAACAACTAGTCATCCAGTACCTAATTGGTGTAGATGCTGTGTCAAATGACAGCAAGGTGGAGCAGCAGACTCCTCTTGAAGTTTCATTTTAAGCTTTCTAATTCAACTTTTAAGAAATTTAGCCAATTCTGTTGATTTTTATCTTGGTTTTGCACACCACATTTGAAATGTGCAGATGACTCTTTTATCATATACTAGATATCTGATTTCACTATTACCATCAAAATTGAATTTACCAGTTTCAGCAAAATTAAGAAGATTAATACGTGATCTAACTACAGGTATAAGTTCTTAGTTTCAAGATCCAGGTCCTTTGCTGTATTCTTTCCTCCTTCTCTGAGAGACAAGAAGTGGGGCTTTCACCCTTGAAGACTTGTGAGCTTTTGATGAGACTGAACACTGCCCAAATTTAAATTGTATTCAAACTGTTAAAGTGCCTCACTGAGGATGACTTACAGTAACTCTGACTTGAGCATCTTCAGCAGTAGAAGAGGAATGTTTTATGCCATCAGAAAATACAGATGCCAGCAGAGGCATCTCTGAAGCAAAAATTGGAAATGTATACTGGTTTAGCTCTTCTGTCAGAAGGCTGGGTTCACATCCTTGGTTAATTATGCTGCTATTTAGAGGTCTGATGCACCACAAATAGGCAATTTTGAAGACCACTCCTGCCTATAGAATTTGCAGTGCAAGAGCAGCAGTAGGTCAGAGGAGGAGGTGCCATCAGACCTTTTCTACGGACAAAAAATGAAGCCTGTATTAGTTCAGCAACTGGTCCAGTATAACGCTGGAAAGTGGTGGCAAAGCTAAGCGTAGCACCTACGTCTTTTGGATTAAGAGTCAGTGCTCAGCAGCTGTAAAAGCACCGTGAATAGTCTGTCCTTTTTTCTTTATGTTTCTCTGATGATGCAGATAACGCAGGAAACTGATAGCGTCTTCCAGATAAGGATATCTCTGTTTCATGAGCACTTGCAGTAGAGGAATTTATATTAAGCTTTAGTAAATGCAAAGAACTGTGAATGCTTTTAGTCAAGTCTTGCTAGCAGATGTCTTCATTACTTTTTTCTAATTTGTTCTACGGGTTTTGTTCACTCCTTGACTTGTCTTTGGTTGTCTTGACTTTGGTCAGTTCTGGTTTTTGATATTGTGGGGGTTTTCTGTTTATTTGCTTTTCTGTTTTTAGACTTCTTCCCACTTGACCTTGATTTTCAGCCAACGCATCTCTGAATTGCCTTTTTAAAGGAAAATGCTTCCCAGTATTTTCATCCTTGTGGGATGTATTCTTTTTAAGTAATTCCATCTATAATTCAATCCTGCTTGCACAGTCAGAAGCTGTACAGAGTTGAGTCTCATTTTGAACAGGCTTGCATAACCCAAATCCAATGCATTTTAGTTCTGTTACTTTACAAAGAACTGTGTAATCTGTCTTTGCAACTGGTTAACCTAAGGAAAATCAGTTTCAGGCTTACTGGGTAGTTCATTTCTTGCTGCCATCTCATTTTTGCAACATGATTAGCATTTGGCCAAAAGGAAGAATAGATTGATGATTGTAAAACAGCCACTGAGCCACTGAGAAAGTCAGTAAGTATGTTTTTCTTTTATAAAATAATTCATTGGAAAACAGGAAAAACAGGATGCAAGGCCAGTTACATATCATGGGAAAATGAATGTCTTCTGACTCTGCCATAATAATAATTTCCTCCTCCTCCATTTCTGCTAAGTAAATATACTCGGGGTACTCTTCAGTGATAGTATATATAAAGGATATCCTCCAAAAAGAGATTGGCAGGTTTAATTTGTTTGATGTGTGCAATCACAGTCCATGTTAAATTCAAAATGCTTGTCCAATCAAGGATTCAATATAGAAAAGAGGCAGTAACAAGCATGCAGTACGCTGTAATAAAGAAATCTGTTGATTGAAAACAGTTTGTATATTTTGGAAATGATAGGGAATGTAATTGGTAAGAAAGAAAAGGATAGGGCTTCATAAATAATAGGAAATAGAGCATATTTTTTCCACTGATAATGCTAACTCAATTTAACAATATTCTGGTGCTGAATTTTCCTGTTCAGTAAAAGAGGTCTGGTAGATCTTCCAGTACTCTAAATTTCATGATTAATGGAAGGAGCTCTTTATTTTGATGGTGCCAACTTTAATGCGTTGAATTTCAGCTATAATGACCCTCTCTCTTTCTCTCATCTTTTTTTTCCCCTCTGTCTCCTAACCCTTAGGAACTGTATATAAAGAGGGAGAGGATTTGGCAGGCGAGCTTCTCAGTCAGACATGGCTTTAAAAAAGACAGCTATCCGAGTGCTTTTATGAACTTTCAAAGGCTATTTGGTAGGCTATGTAAGATGAAAAGACCTTGATGTGTCAGGCTAACTTCAGTATGTCTTACAAACTTTAATGATTCTAAACCTAATCATAATTGAAGCCCAGGACAAGCTCAACAATTCACCCTTGCTCTGCACCACACCTTCCATATAGTGTTTCTTTTTTTGCTGCAGTTCACTCACAAGAACTCTTTCTATTTATGGAGCAGTAAGTACTTGAATAGACTTTTAGCATATGGATCATATCTATGCAGTCTTGCAACACTGCCAGTCTTGAAAATAGTGAGTTTTTGTAGACTTATTTCATGTTCTTAAATTTCTGAGAATCAGACCTCTGTTTTGTTTCTTACCTTTTGCATGAGCATGCATGTAAGTTCATATTAGGGTATTAATAAAAAAGACTGTTAAATGGACATGTAGCTGCAGGTGTTTATGCAGTAATTGTTATGGTACTTTAAAACTCTTGTAATCTAGGAGGAGGAAGTACTTGAGAGTCAAAAGTTACGAAATAGTACAGGTAACAATGCAATTTTATGTGGGAAAGATTAATTTATTATTAAGTTTCTCAATCATTTTATGTTTTGTATTGAGTTAATATATTACTCATTGTATTATATGAGGTTATCCAATATTTGGAGATAAAATTATACCTAAGTGGACATAGTAGTTGTCGGACATATAATGTGTCAGGCTGAATTTTTGTTCCAAGTATTCTCATGCAACGATCATAAATATTATGACATTTTGAAGAAGTGCTCTTAAGACTAAAAAAAAAAAGTCTTTATATGCAAAAATGTGAAGATGTCCCTATTAGTTTGAGCAGTTGGGCTGTATGAGACTCTGAACTCAGGGCAGAGGAACTGTACACCTGCAGACAGTGATTTCCAGGAGATGATGGATGTCTGCAGAGTGGTAGGCACTACAGGTAAATCCAACAGGATCTGAGGCTTGGTGCTAGAAAGTAAGCTCACAGAAATCTGTTCTTCATCAAAGATCTACACAGATGATGTGATGTCCGTAACAAATCTAGAATGAAATAACATCAGGTTTGAGGCATTTCAATTTACTGTACGTGCGGAGGGCGCATTAACTTCACAGGGGCAACTGATCATTTGCTCTTGTACAATAATATTTGAGGCTTCTGTTACTGAGCTTTTAGGTTCGATGCTTCCCTCCCCAGAACCAATGCAATAAAAATTCCGTAAAAGTGTGCATCGTCACACATAACTGAAGGTCTTATTCTTTCTCAAGAACTTCAAGCTGAATCCTGGGACCTCATCAAATGTTTGTTCTGTAAAACCTGGGATTCAGAATAAAGATGATTTTTACATAAACCTGAAGTGTAGAAGCAATAATAAATGTGATTTACACTGACCAATGAGCAAAATGCAAGGGGTTTTTTTTCCACAAATTTTAACCAGTTATCAGTATGGTTGGAATGTTGCTGCTGGTTGAGAAATGGTCATAGAAGGCTATCACTCAAAACAGTACTTCAAGGGCTCTATTGAAACCCTGTAGATACTGGGGATTTCTCTCCGAGGGGTAGTTATTTTCTTAGAATCAGAAAGTGCAATTTAAAACCTGCATTAATATGTTCAGACTAAACCTTTGAATATTGTAGCCCACTGCCAGTTAACTGTAAGTCTCGTTTCCAGTCAGTATGTTAAAATACATGAAAGGGAATTGTTAGTATGCCTAGTAAAATAGCTGTCTCCGTTATCTTTGCTCTTTCCACATATGTGTTTTAAGAGAGAAATTCTTCCTCTGTGTATTTTGGTGTCAACAGTTCCCACTCTTCGATGATGGACAACAAGTTAACAACATAAAATGGGTGTTGACAGTTCTTGAAAATGAAGTAATGTTTGATATAACCTCAAGTTTCTCTCTGAACTTTGACCAAACAATAGAAAACCTTAAAAAGGAGGGGCCCTGTGCTGTCAAGCACGGAATTACATGGGGAAAAGAAATTAATCTAAATAGTGAGGGAGAAGTCTGGGTTCTCTTGCATGATATTTAGCAGCAATGGTAAGAAGAGGGATGTTTCTTTCTTTGTGTAATGTGCAGTAGTTACAATAAACACAAGATTTCCAAATCTCAGAGGACTCTCTTGACAGTTGCTTGATAACAGCTTTTTTCACTCCATAGTTTTGACAGTTTGTATGTGTTGCCATATCTAGTGTAAACTAAAACATCACTGTCATTCTGTTTTTCTTTCTTATGTGGCTTCCTTTTCTTTATTTTTTTTCTGTCTTTAGGATAATGAAAAACATGGGCTTTTAATTTGTAGGCTTGAGTAAGACAAGTTGTGTGTGGCATGTGTTTGAGTTTTGAAATATTCAGAATGAATAGCTTCTTTTTTTTTTTTTTTTTACTGTTTCTTAAAAAGTGTATGTGTTTGTGTCCTGATTTTGACCTGGCCTGTCAGTATGTGTCAGGTAGTACATGTGAGTGTAACTGTATGGGCAACATGAAAACACTGCTGTACACAGGATACTTCTATGTTCACACTGACATTGCACGTTTTTGTTGTGGTTTTTCTTTTTTATTCACACAGAGGTCCACAGAATGGCAGCACATAGGTTAGCATCTCTTCCCAACCTCATGTGCCTTTGCTTTCTTTCTCTCCCATGTTTCTGAATTATATTGATGATAATATCGCAGTAATGCACCATTTTAGAAAAGCTGCTGGGAGGCGAATGTTGCGGGGAGGGACTTGAGGGATGCCTGCTTAGGAGAGGACTGCCAACTCCAGGGGTACCCTGGTTTCTGCAGCTACTGCTCAGCTGTTTTGGTTTACCACAGCAGATTATATGTCCCTGGGTAGAGTATGACTTTATTTAACCTTAGGGTGTTTTTTTTCCAATCTTTCTAAGGTTATTTTGTCATCAAACTAAATTTGCTTTAGCACAGCGAAGTGCCCAGTGTCGTCATCTGGCATGTTACAGACAAATTCCAATTACTTTTCTGCTTCAAGCTATTGTTAAACACTACGAGCTAGCTGACAGTAAAATTATAAATACAGGTGTTGTCACACTACACTATAATCAGAATTTTAATTTGAATTTTCATTTGTAAAGCCTTTTTTTAACATGAAAATGGGAATAGAATTAGTTTTATTGACAGTAAAAAGACATTTTGAAAGCTTCCTAAATCATTACCTGTATTTAGTAGTGGGAAAAAATTGTATATGTCCGTATAAAAAGAAGAGTTTTATTATCACATATTTACTCATTATATTTGGTGGTAAATAAAACTAGGAAGATGTGTTTGACAAATGATTGACGTAACTCAGTACGTTTTCACTTCATCAGAACAATAGACAGACATAAATATATATTTGCTTTTGTTTTGTTCTGCTATTACTAATGCAAGCCTGCGATAAAATCTTCAAGCAAATTAAGTAGAGCCTGTTGAGTCTGCATGCAGTGCTAAACTTTTTATTTTTGCAATTTTCTCTTCTTATATAGATTCATCATTCTTTGCTTTCTCCCCCCCTCCCCCCCTTTTTTTTTTCCCCTCCTTCTTTTTCTTTGCTTGGTGGTTGGAGTGGTTCCCCCTTCTCAAGACCCTTTTTTTTTTCCTCAAGGCATTTAGTGTCGTGTCTGCCAGATTTCAGTGATGAGCAGCGAATTGCTTTTAAAGTGGGCATTATGCCAGTTCAGCAGCACAATGGAAAACCAATCTTCCACCATTCTACTTTTGATGCTGTTATTGTAGCATTTTAGATAACTGCTGCCACAAAAAAAGATGTGCTCAATTGCTACCAGTTAGTCAAGTTAAATCCAGAGTAGCATTAAAATTACTCTGAAAACTGTTTGTCAGAGGTCATGTGCTGTCTGTGGCTACAGCGCATAGGATAGATGTTCTGTGCTGTGTGGGGTTTTTTCTTTTTGCGTTATTATTACTGTGACTGACCAGCTCTCTAAATAGCCCTTCACTACCTGTTTACTTATTGTCTTCACCTCACTGCTGAAAATATGTGTCAAACAGAAATGTTGAAAAGTTTCTGTAAAGTGCTGGAAATAGCAGGGGAGTGAGTTGTTCAGGGTGCTACAGTTTGTACAGTGTGAAAGCAAAAAAAAAAAAAAAAAAGAGGGGGGAGAGCAAGAACATAATTCTCTGGTTTCTGTAGCAAGATTACTGTTTTCATCTTTTTATCTTCACTTTTCAACCACTGAGTTCACTTTTCTATTTTTTTTAATAGCACAAATGGAATTTATCCGCTTTCTCACTCTCTTCCCCTTCAACTCCTCCTCCTCTTCCTCTTTATTCTGCTGGCTTTGCTTGTGAATGAAAGGGTCTGTTACTACCGCGGTAGGACAGATGGCAGTTGTGGAGGGGGGATTATAACACTAGGTGACTTTTAAATCAGTTGTTTTCCAATAAAACACAAACAGGAAGATTATTTATGGGTGGTGGGAATTAAAAGAGCAAGGGTATTTTACTCGCCTCTGGCCAAGACTTTATTTTATGAATAATATAATACCTACGCAGCCTGCATACTTGCTTCGCTTGCTTGTGTCACTGTAAAATGTATGTTACACTGTATTATATTCTGGTCATTTTTAACAGGGAAGCAGCCTTCCGCATCCGTCACTAAGGTTGCGGCACTGTGGAGTGTAGGACCGCAGATTACAGTCACGGGCAGCTCCTGCGGGACAGTGAAAGAGCTGATTAAGCTGTGAATTTCAACCTTGCATTTAGGCATCTAAATAATATACCCAGTTTTCAAAGGACTAAATATTTGTAGCCTGGTAAGTGCGTTAGCACTGCAGCGGTCCATGGTGAAGATTAGGAAATATATTTAGGCATCTAGGTAGGCAGCACGAGTAGCATACCTTTGAAAAGCTTCACCATAGTCCACAAGGTTGCTCTTTCTCTGTGGGACAGGAATGGCATCTATCTCACGGGAACACCTTCAGATATAATTTGCTAATATTTGTCAAGTGCTTTAAAATCCCCCAATAGGTGGCAGTGTGGAAGTGCACAGTTGTCCCAGTTAGGATTTTTTAGCGTTGTTCTTAAAGATGGGCATTTCCTTACTGGTTTGGTTAAATTCTAGCCATTGAGGGTTTGCTGCCTTAATAGTAGAAATGTTGTGGGCTCTTACATTTTTCTATTCAGGGAGGTTCTCTCGGTGGTGCGGATGGGTCACATATAGTTGCTAATCTGTGAGTCAGTGGGACTGTTTTCACCAACATTTTTTATCAGAGCTGTGTGCATGCCTGGTAAATACCTTGTGAAAGAGAATACCTTTAAATGATTGTTACGGGGACAGAATGACTAGAAAAATGAAGAAGGGTGCTTGTTCATGGAGTTTGGGGGAAAAAAAGCAGTATCATCTCCCTCAGGGAAGTAAAACTAAGTCCACCAGGCAACATGACTGAAAAGTTGAGGTGCAAAGAACCTTAGTGATATGCACACACAGACTTTATTAAGTAGGTAACCTAAATAACAGTGGTTTAAAAAACAAGGTGAGCACTAGACGAGTTCTCAAAACAAAATGGGAATGTAACTCCATGAGAAACACTTCATACATTCATAAGGTCATTGTAACTATATCTAAATTTGAGAGATCCTTTTTTTTCTTTTGGATTTGTTTTTCTCTTTCCTTTTCAAACTAGAATTTCGGTTCTGCAGGGCTTATTGCACAAGTTTCCTTGTTCCTTGATCACATATCAACAGACCTGTCTACCTACTGAGGAACCTGCAGAATTCAACTACATGCGTTTACATAGTCTCTGTGCATAAATGCCTTCTCAGAAAGACCTGTAGAAAGCATGTACACTAAAGTTAGTCTTAGACAGATGTAACTAGGGCAGAAAACCAGCTAGATAAATTAAGATCAGAGGGAAACAGAAACCCTTGGAGTTTGATCACCAAGACTCAAAAGTATAAGCATTTCAGGAAATTAGGTTTTTTCTTTTAAGACTGTATTTCTGCATTGAGTATTTTTGCTGATGGAAAGAAACATGAGTCCATTGGGGGGGTTTTTTTATTTATACACATGGTACATACTCTTTCTCTCTTCTTGGCCTATGTTTTGGGGATATGACGTGCAAAATCATCACATGTACTTGGTTAGATGTTGCAGAATTCCTCACTGAAGAGCCACCTACAGGAAAAAATACAGGAAGCATACTCAGAGCAGCAATTGCAGAGCTAATTGCCTCTGCAGCCAAGGAAGAGGGAGGGAACTGACTCTTGAATGGACAAAAACCAGGTTTTACAGATCTCAATCTTATTATTCAGTTTCCCAGAAAATAGTTAATGCAACGCAAGCTTTCCAGGAAGAAAACATAAAAGTAAGGATTCGGATGCCTACAAAGTGTTAAAAAAATATTAAAACAAAATGGCGGTTTAGGCTGTGAAATCAGCTACCTAGTTTTTTTTAAGGAGGAAAATGAATGGGGTGACTGTTACGGCTCCTTCAGGAAAAAATGTTAAGTTGAACTACAACGCAGTTTAAATGAGGACTAGTTAGGCTGGAACTTGACCCTCACCCACTTTTTTTTCTTCAGTTTGACTGATGCACCAAAGAATAGCTAATAACAAGGTACTGGCTTTAGACTGAAGACAACAGTTTTAAAGTATATCATGTGTATACTAATGTAATTGCCTTTGAATTTTCAGCCTTAAGTATATGCACTCTTAATAATATTAATGGAGTGATTTGAAATTTTGAAAGCACATGCTTTTC